>NC_037674.1:14649108-14733883 GCF_003255815.1 Theropithecus gelada
TTTGTATTTTTAGTAGAGACAGGGTTTCACCATGTTGACCAGGCTGGTCTCAAACTCCTGATCTCAGGTGATCTACCTGCCTCGGCCTCCCAAAGTGCTGGGATTACAGATGTGAGCCACCGTGCCCGGCCCATAAGTAATTTTTAAAAGCATATGTAGTCTTGATTTTCCCTTTGACATTTGCATGCCTCCCCCATTCCCCTTCGCATCTCACTGGTACCATTCTTAAGCTCCATCAAAGGCTGCCATCCTATGTCTCATGTACCTCCTTCCTCAACAGAGGGGCAACTCCTCTTTTCCTGGACCTCACACAAGTTTCTTCTGTGAGCTTCAAGAAAGAATTAGATCAAATTCAGTTAAAAATATTACCATCTCCTTTGAAGCTCTTTTGGAAAAAAAACAAACAAAAAAAAGTTGTTTAAAAACTTACAATCACCACCCTGAAATTATACTTTTTGAATTCTTCTCAAGGTCTGCCTGTACCTTGATGGATTTCTCTCAAATGGTGTCTTATGCTCTCTTCTCACATTCCACATTATTTAGAAAGAACTCAAGTGTTTCAAGAGAAAAGAAGGGCTCATAAGAGAATGGGATTGAGGAAAGCACAGCTATATGTTTACCATCGTCACCCAAACCCCCACATTGATGAGGTAATCTGTCAGACTTAGCTCATCCATTATTGCTACATGTTGGGTGTGTTTATCTCCAGCCCCAGGACACCGGGTTGTAATGGAAGTACCTCTGCCAAGAGATACTGATAGACAGAAAAGAGGCAGGACCAGGCAAGCAAAGCCCCTATCTGATGAGGCAAAGTACATTTTTGGCTCTAATGTTATTGTATGTAAAGTAGGTCAAGAAAGTTATGTGAACTTTAAGACAGAAAAGGAGATGTGTTTACACTGGTTTAGGACATGGCTACCAAGTGCAACTTGTTCCTGTGGTAGGGAAAAGAAGAAGAACCATTTCTCAGTTTAAATATTTGACTGGTTCCTCCAAAAGCTGTTAAGATGACAAAGAACTAGGAGAGCGCAGAGGGAAAAGACTAAGAGAATTCTATAAACTTACTCCAGACTTGGAAACAAACATTTAATGCAGGCCGGACAAAAGCATCTCAGCTTGCAGCAGTCATTCATTCTTTCTCACAGGCTCTCTCTCCTCACTTCCCCATCATCAGGCATTGTGTACACGTTTTTCCTGTGCCCCATCTGAGAGTCCCCTTATGGTTAAGTCACTGGATTTGACAATATCGTTACCTGGACAACTGAGGTATGGAAAACAGAGTTGCAGTTCAGATAAAGCTTAAACAGAGGTTCTCATTGTTCTCCCAGTTAATGTCCACCACCATACACACTGTAGTTCAGATTACATACAGATTTCCATTCTAAATGAGCTCCTAATTAAAAATAAAACCCTTCCTCCATCTGCTCATAACTCTCACAAACCTTTTTTTCCCTTTGAGCTCAACCTCTCAAGCTCTGTCTGTGCCCAAATGCAGATTACACTGTAGAGCCTGCAGTGCTTTGGCATGAGGTAAGAGTGACAGAATGTATTCTTTTTTAACTTGATTCTTTGGAAAAAAAAAATACAGTCTGTGAAAATAAATAAGGTGAAAATAACTTTAGATGCTACCTGCATACTTGGCATGTTACTAGTTCCGAAGAACAGCTCTTTGTCCAAAAACTCCGTCAAACAGGAAGGCTCAAAGCTGATTTTGACGCACATGTTATCTATTAAATTTGTAATTGCCAAATGGCCAGCATGACTCGAAAGTGTGAAAAGGTCATTGCCCAATCATGTGGTGCTGCAGCTTGTATCTGATGGGGAGAGAGGGGTATGTGTGAAAATTATGAAGCAACTCAAAACGGTTTAGGCAGAAGCAGCTTTTGTCCCATATATAGAGAGAAAAGCTTTGTACATACCCCCTTGAAATTGCAGAAATTTCACTTTGCTCAATACCACAGTGACAAAACTTGGACGTAGGGATTTCCCCTTTTCGTCTGTGCAATTGGTTAACTTTCTATGCATTTTGTTTAAAAACAAATATTTAAAACTCCCTTTAAAATATGATTTCTAAGATCTTCTACTTCAGTCCTCTGCTCCCCTCCAGGACCCACCCCTTCATCCAAAAGGACAAGTCAAGACCAACATTCACAGGAAAGGTAACTTCCCTTGTGAACACATAACATGATGCCCATAAGCATAGAGCAACTCTGGCTGCTGGAAACACTTCCACAGCATTGCAAAGGCCTGCTTCTCTTTTCGTACTTCTCTCCCAAAGTTCAACTATGTCTTCTTTTTCAAGTGGTCCTCCTAGGAAAATCCTACATGTTTTGAGGATCTGGCAGCTAGCTTTTTATGCACTTATTTCACAACTGTTATTCTTAGGGTAAACTATGAGAGTAGTCCTCCCAGGAATGGGACTGCATACAGTCCCCTTAACTCAGTCCCTCAGACTCTCACGGTCCAGGGCTGTACTCAGCATTTGAGTGAGTCTTAGAACTAAAGCAATCCTGTGTGATGGCTCAGATGGCAGCACTCTCAGGCATCCTCACCTGTGCTGTCTTGGGAAGGCCTTTCTGGAGGTCAGACTGTACTCTGGCTTCCTGGGAGCATGACCATTGACTTAGGGCAAACAGTGACAAGTGACACAGGGCTTATGCATTCCTCCAATAGGGCTGAAATGCCAATCCGTTGAGGTCAGCCTAATCTTGGCCCACAAGACTTTGAAAGTGAGTACAGAAGATACAGTCTTCTTTCCTGAGGACTCAGAATCCCTATTCCTTATATTCTTTCATTCTCCAGCATTGCTGATCAAGAATAGAGTCTCTGCATCTTCAAAAGAATAACTTGCAAGCACAAAGCAACTTTGGAAAAATAAATTGCCCTCCCCCCATTGAATTCTTAGACTGATGTTATTTTCTTGGAGAAGAAGTTGACAAAGTTTTTATTCCATGAAACCTCAACTCATCCAAACCTCATTCAAGGATAGTATGAGTGTTTCTTCCATCACCTAAACCTGCCCATCCAGACAGGTTCTATGCCAGGCACAGCGAATGCCACCATGAGAGTTAATGTGACAACCAGGACTTCTTGGGATATGCCTGCTTGTGAAAAACAGTGCAAAGGCATATAGCACAGAATCATAGATTTATAAAACCAGAAACAAACAGCAATGGCCACCCAGAGGAGTCCTTTTCAGTCATTCCATCATGGCAAGGAATTTTGAAAGGTCTGTGTGGAAAACAGAGTTTGTCACTGATTGGGCTGGGATAAACCTGTGTGTGGCGGGGAAGCTGTTCTATAGAAACATTTTAAAAATGGAGTTTATATTTACCTGCATCGTATTTTAATTCAAATAAAAGAAATATAAGCACCAACTATCAAATACAAACTCCGGGTTTGCTTATCCACCTGCCCTCTTGTTCCTAAGCTCCCAAAAGCCCTTTCGGCTTTTCTCAACCTGTACCTCAGTCTGGCTATGACCACCCAGTAACACACTGTACCCTTTGCTGACTCTGAGCTTCGGTACACCCGGTATCATATTCCAAGACCCTATTCTCCAAACAAAACACATCCCATTCTAAAAAAATCCAGTTCAAGTTCGCTTCTTGCAGGACGACTTTAACTTCATAAGGTACAGATCAAATGACAGTTACATGTCTCTCCTGCCATTTGATTTCCAAAACAGATTTCCCATGAATCCCCAGCAAATCATATGGCCCATTCAGAACTTATTTCACATGTAAACTGTGTTAACAGGCAACTCATTCTCGTTGAGATTAATGGCTTAGAAGCAAAGGCGTGAAATCTTGCTTTTCTTTCCTTAGCATCTGTGGATGTAAATATGGTTACTGTGAATGGAAGATGGGATGAAAAAAGGCAACAGACTGAAACTCTGTGCTTGCTTATCTGTGTCCTGGGATTAACTAGATATTTGGCCTTGGACGGTCACTTCCTCTCTGTGAGCTTCCATTTCTTCATTTGTTATGCTGTGAAGACTGAGGTATATGATGGATGTATGATGGCTAAGTCCCTAACAAAGTTCTATGAAGAAATTCTTTCATTCATTTATTCCAGAAGCATTTTCTGAACACCTATGGTGTGTTTGCTTCTATGCTTGGTTCTTGGAACACAGCTTGGAAAAGACAATTAGAGAATTCACTCTGATTTTATATGGCTTACAGTCTAGCAGACATCTAACAGTCCATTAACATACCCTGTCTTAGTCCATTTTGTGTTGCTACAACAGAATATCTGAGGCTGAGTAATTTATTTTTTAAAAAAAAGGTTTGTTTGGCTCACAGTTCTGCTGGCTAAAATGTCTAAGATTGGACAGCTGTATCTAGTGAGGGTCTCATGCTGCTTCTTGCTTTTTGTTTGCTTTTGCTTTCTTGAGACAAGGTCTCGCTTTGTCACCAAGACTGGAATGCAGTGGTGCATTCATGATGCACTGCAACTTCGACCTCCCAGCCTCAGGAGATCCTACCACCTCAGCCTCCCAAGTAGCTGGGACTATAGGTACAGACCACCACGCCCAGCTAATTTTGTTTTTGTATTTTGCATAGAGACAGGGTCCTACTATGTTGCCCAGGCTGGTCTCAAACTCCTGGGCTCAAGCAATGCTCCTGCCTCAGCCTCCCAAAGTGCTGGGATTACAGGCATGAGCCACTGTCCCCAGACTCATGCTTCTTCAACCCATGGTAGAAAGTGGAAAGGGAGGGGGCATAGGCAGAGAGATCACATGGTGAGAGGGGAAACCAGAGAGAAAAAGTGAGGATGCCCCAGACTCTTTTTAACAACCTGCTCTTGTGGGAACTAATCCAATCTCTCTAGAGGGAGAGTTCCCTCACCCACATGGGAAAGCATAAATCTAGTCATAAGGGATCCATACGATGACCCACCACCTCCCATTAGACCTCACCTCCCCACATGGCCACACTGCGGATTTCAGTGTGAGTTTTGGCAGGACGAACCACATCCAAACCACAGCACAGACCAAAACAGATAATGACTCAAATGCACTATCAGTTCATTTCACTCATGTAAAGTACAGGGGTTTCTGAGCAAACAGAAAACTCTCCCCAGGTATTAATGGAGGAATTCATCGTCCTTCCATCTTAGTGGTCTGCTGTATGCAACACCTGGCTTTTAACAGCGCCATGATTATCTGCATCAAGCTACTGGGTAAGGAACTACAGGACTAGGATGCCTGCACGTAGGAGGCAGTTGATGTTAGTCCAGGCGAACTCCACTGGTCAGTCATATGGTCTTCCCTAGCCGCAGGGAGAAGGCTGGGGGGTCTCATCCAGTTATATGCCTAGGAAGAAGAATAAACTGTTTTCATGAACAACTAAACTAGTCTCTGCCAGAGAGTCAAGAGAACAGAAGAGATGTGACAAAGAAAAGGAGATTCTAAAGAACAGAATTTAGGGAAGGCAGAATTCACATAAAGGCAGAGAGGATGATAGAGGAAACAGAAACCAGGGCAACCCAGCAGCGTTCAAAGCGACAGAATTCAGTGATTTTTGCTGGCATCTTGTGAAGTTCTCTCCACATGCACAGCAACAAATAAGGTGAATCTTCCAGAGGATAATGGATCATCAGAGAGTACACAGCGACCCATGGTAGCTGAGGCCATCAGCACCACAGGAGATAAACTGATAATACAGTAGCTAAAAGCCCCCAAAATTAGACCCAACAATTTCAGTTCAGCTAAGATATTCATCAAAAAGTCTGCATTCCTGGTGCAAACCAGTTTTTTAAATTGGTGGCTGCGAGCTGCATTCAGAAGTAGGTTGGATGTTTTTTGGCCAACAGCATGATTTAGACATTGGGAAAAGTCACGTAAGAAATGTGGATTTTTATGTTCTCTTGAATAATCAAAAGAGCAGGCAACATTGGTTCCTCATTCTTGAATAGCAGTAATCAGCAAATATTGCATAGCCACTAGCCTCCTTAGAGTAGGCGTGCTCTCTCAAATATATCATAGTCCCACAGTTTCTTTCATACATATTTTCTGCCTGAATCACATAGACATTTGAATTTGCAACCCCTGATGTAAATGTATAAATTCTTACCAATCAGAAACACAACAAGAACTAATTCAGGGACTTGGTCCTTATCAGGGTCGGACAGCAATCCCTATACAACACTCATACACACTCACACACGTATGCAACATGAGATGTCACTTTGCTTTATGTTTACTCAAGCATCTGTTTTCTGTAATGAATTATGAATTATTTTGAAAGCAGGGCTCAGAGCACTTGGCCCGTAGTAGGTGCTCAGTTAAGGCAACCATAGCAAGTTTATAACAAAAGGAATCACTTGAAATGATAATAAAGAAAATACTGCAAAAGGTATTGAAATAACACCCCTGACTCAAATCAGATCCTACCAACAGTCTAGATCCAGACCCCAGGTAGAAACTGATACCCCGAGTTTGTCAGTGTCCATGCTTACCAACACAGCAGAGAGAGAGAGAAAGACATGAGGACAGGAGACAACACATGAAAGATAAATGGTGACAAAAAGGACTACTAAAAAAGATTTAAGAGGTCGTTGGCAAAGGTAACCTCGCCTGGGTGGTGTCCTGCCTGAAATGGTCACTCTGGAAGCCACAGGTGAATAAGCCATTCCAGCATCACTCCTCCCCAACCCCATCAAAAACCTCCAAAGATCTAGAGACCTGTGCAGCAACACTTAGAGGTTCCCAAAGAGACCAGAAAACACCAATGCCACCTATTAGAGGAAATTCCTTAAGTGGCTTAGGGAGTGGTTTCATTAACCACTACTTATCTACATTGTAGTTAAGCAAAGATTGATTGCGTGGAATGGAACCGAAAGGAACTGAATTGACTTTACTGAGAGCAACTTAGCTAGCAGATATCCTAGCCTTCCATAAGCTCTGTGCAAAGGACTTGCCCCTGCAGAAGGCACTAAGAATTATCAAAACCAATCAAGTACATAAACAAGTCCCATGGGGATGATTAATCCTTGTTGAGAAGATGCCAGGGGATAAATGATATGCCAACAATTCTACAGTAACTCTAATAGTTAACCATACAGGGAGATGGAGGCTCTGACCCGGGCTGCCAGACCAGGCAGAGCGGGAAATGCTGGCAAGGTAGCTGGTAGGACCAGGCATGTCTGGGCTCAGCACAAAGGTGTTAGCTTAGCCTACTGATATTTTTCTTGGACAATAACGAAACTCTTACTGGATGTATCTTTCTATTCCCTGTCATGCTAACTCTCCTTTTGACTCTCCTAGTTTTCCAAGAGGAAGAGAGGCAAAGCTGTTGTTTTCTCACCTTTTCTGGGAAAACTAATGCAGAGTCCTGGGCATTTTCAGGATCTGACAATAGTCTCACTCATTGATTCAATCGCGGTCTATCTATTGACAATCTACAGCAATGTAAGTGTTAGATGTAAAGTAACAATAAAGATGTGGTATTAATTCTCATAGAGCTTACTCTTTATTTTGGGAGAAAGATAGTAAATAAGTACACATATATCTTTACTAATTGTGGTAAGTGTTTTTGCAGAAAATGAGTATGATGTGTGTGTAGAAAATTACAAACCACGCTGGTAGCTTAAAGCCTTTTAGAAAAACACTGAGACCTGAAGGAAAGAGGGATATGGCCAGAAGAAGAGCAGCTAGGAAGATTGTTCCAGGCAGGGAAGCAGCCTGAGAAATCCTCAGGAGTCTGGGAGTCCACCAGGAGAAAACACCAAGAGCCTGACCCCAGAGGAGATGTGCACACTCAAGGGTTGCACAGCCTGGCCTGAAAGTGAACTGGAAGAAAAGGAAAGAAAATTAATTTGAGGCGTGTTTGTAACTCTCAGGCATTAGGGTCTTCATGGGTTTCTGGGTACGGCAGAATGGCACAGAGCCAACCAGAACCCACGATCGGCTCACCCTCACATAGAAAGGCCACTGTGGCTGCTCAACTGAACACACAAAGCATCCTTCTCACGCCCAGAGGAGAAACATGGGTCAGAACCAGCCCTGCTGGAGGCAGCTGGGAGGATTTTTGTCCTGTTCCTCACACAGCAGCCAGTCACAAGGTGTTCAGACGGAATTTAAAAGGTGCTGGCTGCGCCCTGGAACAAATGCTCATGGCTAGAATCAGCAGCAGGGGTAGGCGACTGGCAGAAGCGCACCTGCCCATGGCTGGCCCAGGTGAAAGGTTTACAATAGGAAATGGATTTGAGAGCCAGGTAGTTTATTATTGGGTCACAAGTTCACATATGAAAAATATAAACAGACATCCAGACCGGGAGGCTTTTAACAATGGACAAGGTTCATCCTTTTGGTCTGGCAACCTTCAGAGGCATTGTTCTGAGCCATTTCCTTCAATCCAAGGAGACTGAAGGGAGAGATTCGTTTTCATTGCTCTGATTATCTCCTACGTAGAGGCCCTCAGGCACTGGATATATTTTAGTTTTGTTCTATTAGAAGTAAATAAATTTGTTTAAGGGTAATATAGCATGTCAAAGTGTAACCTATGTGGTAATTTCAGGCCAATAGGATCAGGTCCCTTTGAAAAAATGTTAAGTCCTTTCTAAAGGGTAAGAGATTAGGGGGATACCTTGCAAAACCCTTTATCAAGAGCTTATTTAGTTTGGCGTTTGCTAAAAACCACTGATGGTCTCTGGCAAAATTTGGACATAAATTCAGTGTTATTCATGTATAGATTGAGCCCAGTCACTAAACTCAGACCCAGAGCTTTCCATTCTCCCTGATTTAGGTTTTGTTGCAGAAATAGAGGCTCATAACACGAGTCAGGGTGCACACACATATCCAGCCCATGTCATCTTGCATATGAGTTAAATCCACCAGAATCCAATGGAAGGTCTGCTTCGCTAGGTCACAATGAACTTTGATCAAGCCTGTATCTCACCAACTGTTCAGATTTGTTTGATATTTATTTATCTGTAGGAGTTATTTCTGCATAAGGAGACCTTTCAACAAAATTTCTGTATTTATCAGGGATTATGCTCCCCATTTCCACCTGCATATTTATCAATATGTGTCTGTCTCTGTGTGTGTGTCTCTGTCTGTGTATGTGTCTCTGTGTGCCTTTGTGTGTATCTGAATGTGTCTATGTATGTGTGTGCGTGTGTGTGTCTGTGTGTGTGTATGTGTACTGAAACTGCAAAATACATCCCCATTCAGGTCCAGTAGTGATGAGGTTTTGAAGCAGGCATCTTTCATTTCATCAACAGTCTACAAACAGACTGAGGCAGAAATTTACCAAATGTTTGGCTTGGTCCCTCTGAGGTGATGAAAACATAATTTTTTACGAACTTTAAGAGCAGTGGAACGCTTTCCACAGAGTGATAACGTTACCCCAAACATGTCGGCATATGCAGTTTTTCAAGTCCTGACATCTCTTCTCTGCAATTCTAGACAGAAACATAACATGGCAGCAGGACGACTCCTGCAGTGAACACAAAGGGCATTGAATTCCTAATGCTTTTCCCCAGTGGCAAGCAGCAATGGAGAAGTCAGGGTTCCATCCTCTCTGCCCATAGCCTTCTAGCTCAAGAAAATATTTAGATCAAAGACCCATTTGTCACATTTTGAGATACTGCAAGTTATCCTCACTTGCCTAACTAAGCGTGCCTAACTCTGGAGACTGGGAAGGCAGTGATGGGGAAGGTAATGATGAGCCACTAAAATAGCTGAAAGATTGGAATGATTGTTTTTTATTTCGAGATGGAGTCTCACTCTATTCCCCAGGCTGGAGTGCAGTGGCACGATCTTGGCTAACTGCAACCTCTGCCTCCTGGGTTCAAGTGATTCTCCTGCCTCAGCCTCCCAAGTAGCTGGGATTACAGGCACCCGCCACTATGTCCAGCTAATTTTTTGTACTTTTAGTAGAGAGAGGGTTTCACCATGTTGGCCAAGCTGGTCTCGAACTCCTGACCTCAGGTGATCCACCCACCTCAGCCTCCCAAAGTGCTGGGATTACAGGCATGAGCCACCGTGCCCAGCCTGAATTTTATGTTTGAGATTTGTCATGATAAGACCTGCCAAGACAAGGGAAAGCTTGTTATGTATTCCCTTTCTCTCACAAAACGACTCTTCAGTGAGTCCCACGTGGTCACTCATTTGATCAACAAACACTCATTATGTATCAGGCACTGAGGATGAATAGAACAGAATTTGCAATGTCATAAACGGGGATATTGGTCAGGGTGGCTTTTGAGCAGTCCCTGGAGTCAAGATTCCTCACAGTTCTTTACTTTTAATATTTCCCCACGTCAGCCACACTAGACTAACACAAAAGTTGGGACACCAGCCTACAGGGAGGAACTGTACCATCTGTTCAACTGCAAGTTCAGTACAAGACATAGCACAGTAGACTATGTCATCACTGGTAGACTGTTTCATCACTATTTGCAAAGTTCCTTGGGACGGAGGTGCTGCCATCTCATTCCCACCACTCTTTCTCATGGCCCCTCACCTCTCCCAGCCCCGCCAACCTGCCATCCTCATCCATCCCCAAGCTGGCTCCTGCCACTCATCTTTATGTATTCAATCTGTTTCCAAAACCTCCCTCCAAGAAGCTACCCATCCAATTGCATTTCCCTTTTCTGCAAAAAGTTAAGTACACAGCAATTGCTACATGCTTTAGAGGTTTGCTTTGCCAGGAAAGTGCTGCAAACTGGCCCCCAGTAAGGAAATCAGAGTGAGTCACTTGGCGCTCTTGGCCTTTGCATTTCAGGCTATTAAATCCAAAATCCTAAGGAGTCCAACCAAGGTCCAAGCAGAGGAGCTTGAGGAGGTCCTTCCTAAATGTTAGGGCACCTAGAAACATTAGCCAAACAGGTCAAACAGAACCCCATGCTTTTTGTTGGTAGAATTTGGAAAATTACCACACACTGACAGGATGAAGAGTAAAGCCTACCACACCTTATTTGACTGTAGCAGAAAATTTAACAGTTCTTAGAGAAATTATTTCAGCTCCTCTGCTTGGCAAGTACATGAGAAAAGTAAAAAGAAAAGATAAACATTGATAGCCCTCATAATTTTATTTTTTTATTTTTTTTTTCTTTTTGAGACAGAGTCTTGCTCTGTCACCCAGGCTGGAGTGCAGTGGCATGATCTCAGCTCACTGCAACCTATGCCTCCCAGGTTCAACCAAGTCTCCTGTCTTAGCCCCCTGAGTAGCTGGGACTACAGGTGCACACCGCCATGCCCAGGAAAGTTTTTTTTTGTATTTTAGGAGAGACAGGGTTTCACGTGTTGCCCTGGCTGGTCTCGAACTCCTGAGCTCAGGCAGTCCACCCACCTCGGCCTCCCAAACTGCTAGGATTACACGCGTGAGCCACCGCGCCTGGTCCATAATCTGTAATATAATACCACAACTCAGGACACCAGTGACGTGACCCAGAGACATGTGATGGGATTGAGAATTTGGAAGTTGAGCAAGAAACCAACTACAGTTGCCATCAGCAATCAAAAAGTGACTACAGGAGAGGAAAGAAGGTGAAATGTCTGTCCTCTTGCTCACCTATCATGTTTTAAATACAGCCTTTGGCGACAGAAGCAAGAGTAAAGTAATGGAGGTGATACTGGGCTCCCGGAGAAAGAGACTTGACTTTCCAGCCTTCACTAATGGCTGTGATTCTGTGAAGACACTGTCTCCTCTCTATTCCTCAATCCCCCACAGAAGCACGCCCTGCTCCATGAAGCCCTCTTAAGTTTCTCCTGCCCACACCCATATCCCCTCTTCTGAATTTCTAGAATACCTACTTTTATGCCTCACAATGTGAAGCTTTTCCAGACTTTTTTTCAGGTGTATTTGCCTCTATTTCTTGACTGAATTTTGATGCCCCTAAAACAAGAACTGTAATGGGTTTTTCTTTGGACTCTCCTGCACAGCCAAGTTCAGAGCTGAATATTTCATAAATATCTAGGGTGTACCTTCGTGGATAATTTGACGAGTTTTCCCAAGAGCCACTGTCCATAGAGGGGAGTTGATGGTGTATCTGCATTCAGTTATTTGGGGCCTTGGTTTACATATGTCTGCTTAGACTCAAGGACACCTGTTTCCAGTTTCAAGATGAAGCCTTGAATAATGTATCAAACTAGGCATTCCCTGATGTTTCTCTGTCTCTTTTGTCTTCACCCATGACCAAAGCCCATATTCCAAGGTCACATGCACAGCAAATGAAGAACATCCAATAGTGATAGAGCCCATTCTCGTCGAGCTCATAGCTTCAAACTTCCGCACCAAAATGGTTTGTCCATTTTTCATCAAAGCTGAAGCTCACTGGGCTACTTTTAGGTATAAACATGGCCCATTAGGGGGCAAAGTTGGCCAGCCTGGTCCAAGTAAAACCATGTGTTTTGAACACACAGCAGGGTTGCTGAGCAACCTGCAGATGACAGTGCTCTTCCCATGCACAGATGCCTCAACGGGAAAGATTTGATCCTCTGGTAAAAAGTAAAAAAAGATTATGTATGCAGTAAGTTCACAGCAGGAAGATTTGAGATATATAGGGTAATTCACTGTACCAGTTTGCCTGAGATGGGGCCTTTCCATGCTAAAATCAGGAAAGTCCTCAGCACCCTGGGACTAGACATTGCCTAGACACAGACTGATAGAGTCTAAAAGTCAACGTTCACCCTTTTACACAGGCCTCCCTCTGTCTACTCACCTCAACTGCATCATTGGATGCAAAGTCAGGAGCTGCTGGCACCCAGGGGATTCCCAGATCACTATGCCTGTCTCCTTTGGATTGCTGTCAGTACCCCCTCACTGCCCAGTTTCTCTCTCAAGTCTGTCTGCAGGCAATCTCATCATTGCCTGTGGCTTCCCTTTACTTTCATAAATTTCACCCCCAAATCTATAGCTTGGTCGTGACCTTCACCTTCAGCTCTAATCTTTCTCTCTAACTGTCCATCTCATGTCCGTATCCTCCTTCCTGTTGGCTTCTTAAGCTCAGGAAAACTAAACTAAACCCGATGTTCCCTCTTTACCTATTCTTTTTTACCAGTTCTATGCTAATGGCTCTGTTATCCTCCCTCCTCTGCCCACTTCTCCGCAGCCTGCCTTCCAAGTCTACTCACATTCCAGAGGCTGTGAACAGACAATTCTCTTGCTGACCACCACCTTTCTAGGCCTTCAGTCATCACGGCCCCAAACAATAGAATTGTATCCCCTTGCCCAAATTTCCCTCACCTCTCGTCCTGAACTCACCCAGCACACCACTGTCACAGCTCTGATTAGATCATTCTCTGCTAAACACTTGTGATAAATCGTTTCTTCTTTATCTTCTTGTGTTCAAGTTCTACATGCCCTTCAAACCCCAAATTGTACCTTCCCCATGAAACAGTGTCTACCCCTGTAGAAAATAATCTCTTTTTCTAAATTCCCTGAGTACTTTTCTATTCTACTTATTATTGTTATTTCTGCATATTTTTATCTTCTCTTTGAAGCCAAAATAAGGGAAACCATTGTATGCCATTCACCTTTTTATCCCCGCTTAAAATAATGAAAGAATCAATAACATTCTAGTAAGATTTAACCTGGTGGCATACTGCTTTGCACAGGTGCTATTGTTTCATTTTGACCTATGCCTTCCATCCACTTCACCCCATGCTGGTGAATCACAGTCAAAGCCCTGAGAGCTGGGGCCCCTCACTGACCTCGACGTGTGCCTTACCACTGCACAATTCCCAAATGCCACGGCAGGCCAGCAGGGCTGAGGGAAAGGGACTTTGCTTCTTGGAATTGTGAAATAGAGATTCCCCTGATGAGCAATCAAATTCCTTCCCTGCCTCTGTCTTCCATGCCGTCACACTTAGCATACTTCCCTATCATGGGCCCAGCACCATCCTTTATTTTCCCATCTTCAACACCCCCTGGGTAGCAAGGGCTCCGGGTTTACCCTGTCTCGTGAAACAAGAAAAAAGTATTCATTTCTTATCTCAACATTTAATTATTTTACACAGGAAAAGAAAAGGGCTGGCCTAAGGTGGAAACAGAAGACACAGTGAGTGCTTCTGTGAACTCTTGCCAACCATATTTCTCCTTATTTCTATCGACCCATCCATCGTGGAGCAAATGTTCAGAGGTTCAGAGGAGAGCATATGAACTTGTTTGGGGGTTGATGTTCCCCAATTGCCACATTTTCTAGTTTGGATCCCAGGTCTCAAATCCCAACCATCATAGGAATGGTGCACTCAGTCAGAAGAAAGGCCTCTGGTGAAGAAACTCCCTGGGCACTTGGGAATAAAGGATCAAGACTGCAGCTCAGGCCACAGCTGCAGGGCAAGCTGAGCCCCACTCTGAAACCACAACTGAGTTTCCTTTCAGTAAGCATCCTCTTCATCCAATAAAAGTTTATCAACTGACATTACCAAACACTTGCCATGTGATGTTCAAAATAGCTCAGAACGGCAAGACCTTGGGCATGGCACAGGCGCCAGTCAAGGTGCTGAAGCAGGGTTTCAAAGAGCCCTGCTGTGCCACGTATTGCACCTTTTGTTCCTGAATTGTGTGTGGGGAGGGTGTGGGCACAGTTTTCAGGTGGGCAGCTGGGGTGGCAGAAGGGGCACTCAGGGTATATAGGAGTCAGTTATTTGCCTACTCATATGGAATCGTGTCAGTTTAGTAACTGGCAGGGCCAGGCCAGTGTAAACCAAATGAATAGGAGTCCTTGATACAATAATGCACAAAACAGAAGGAGGTCCTTTACCTCCTGGACCCCACAGTACAGTGCAGGAGATATATATTAATTGAATAATCACACAAGCTTTTGTAAGGTCTCAGTGGGGATAAAGATTACCAAATATAAAACTGTGACTGTACAGAATATTACAAAGACAGGCATTCATTGCAAGGAGAGAATGCGATATTAGATTTGACCCTATTAGATGGCTCAGGCAAGGCTTCCCAAGAAGCAAGGTTTAGGCTAAGCAAAGCTGAGATGACTGGGAGTTAACAAGTCACTGAGGGAATAACAGCATTCTGAATAGAAGGAAAAACATGCAAATGTCTTGTGTCAGCAAGAACTGAAAGAAGAGAGGTGTGGCTAGAGAGGAGACATGAGAAAGTAACTTGAGAGGAAGTAGGAAGGTGAATAGGGCCAATGTGGAGCTTTGTGGAGTTCTGTTCGTCTCAAAAACAATGGACCGTCGCTCCAAGATTTAAAGCAGTGCGGTGGCATCACCAGGTCGACATTTTGCAAAGGCCATACTGACTGCTATATGGAGAAGGGCCCATCATGGAGGAGGAGGCTGGAGGCAGACACTTCACTGGTCAGCACCAAGGACCCCTGAGGTACTGTATGTGTAGCATGTTACTAGGCAGGACTCTGACAGGTTCTCATATCAATGAAAATAAAGTGGTTATGGAGTGGAAAGTGCATACTGGTTTAAAAAAAAATTATATGCTATCAACTTATGTCTTAATAAACTATAATTTATTTAGCACATACCCTAAGAGCCAGTGCCTGACTAAACATTCCCAATGATTGCCTCTTTAATATTCAGAACAACTTAGAAAGGCAGGCATTACTATCTCCAGTTTACAGATGAGGACATCAACATGCAGAGAATTAACTAGCCAAGGAATCCACAGCCCAGGATTAAAGCCCAGGCCTTTCTGATGCCTGCACTTCTGCTTGTAACCCAGTAATTGTTATATGCGAACCTGGTGCTGGCTCTATGTACCTGCTGGGCCTTCAGGACTTAGTAAGATGCTGTCTTGCCCAGAAGGAAGACAGTCTGATGAGAGAGAGAGAGAGAGAGAGACACACACACACACACACACACATTTTTGCAAACAAGTATATGACAAAGTGGCATGAGCTTTGAGGACACACCATAAAACTTGGTATAATATTTTTCTTCATGAAAAATTCATATTTAGTGTTGTGTTCGGCTCAGTGTCTCTATTAGGTAGAAATGGACAAAATTGAGAGCCAATGTCGGTGAGAAGCTTATGTGTGCCAAGTATTATGTTAAGTGCTCTAAATATATTAATTTAGTTTAATCCTCAAAGCAAATTAGGAAAATGGCAATGTTGTCTACATTCCATAGATGGAGAAATTGAGGATCATATAGGTAAAGAATAAAACAATATATTAAAAAACAGGATTACGAGTAGGAACCAAGAGAGGACAAATTACTTGAGAAAGAAAATCAAAGTAATATGAAAGATCGGTAACATTAAATCCATATGAAACTGGTGATATGCTCTGAAGTGGAAAATTAAACCCCATGTGGATGCAAGACACAGCGCATTAAAACTGACCCCAATCACCAAATCACAGGAGTGTGACTGCAAAATACGTTAGCTTCCCAGAGCAGGCTCTATGGGCAAGCTGTTTCTACTTCTTAGAGTTGTTTTGACATTAAAATGTGAAAGTTCGTAAAATAAGGAGGGAGGTGGAGGCTCCAAGGAATGTTAAAATAATTTGTGGCAAAACAGAAAAAGCTAAATATTCATTAAGGGGCTTTCATTTCAAATGATCGTTTCTCCATATCAGTGGCTAAATTGGGGAGCAGGAAGAAGAGGATGAAACTCTTACTTAATCCCTTTTCTGAATTTGCCACAGAGAATGCAGAGAGGAGCCCAGGGATATTTCAGCCTCTCCCGTGTAAGCTGGGGTCTGAGATCCTGCACAGGTCTCCCTGGCTGCTCATCCCGGCACAGGGGCCAAGCTGGCTTTGCCAAGAGCCAGCGTGCCGGCCCCTGCCTTCTCCAGCACTTACCCAGGGATCTTTTGCATCTATTTTTCTCCCAGAGGCAGAGCTTTGTTCTGAATTATAACTTCATTATTTTTCCTTTAAATCCAAAGGACAAATGTTGGACTCCAAAATCCTAGGAAATATCTAACATCCAACCCAGCGAATCTCCATAAATTATGTCCTGCCTCATAGACAAGTTGTCATTTCCAAAAGTCAGGCGCGTGTGTCTGTTCAGGGAGCAGTCTGGAGTGAATGCCCTCCCCTCTCTGGTTTTGGATCTAACTGACTGGCAGGAGGGAGCTATTTTAGCTCAGTTGGGCTGGGGGCACTGGTAGCCTTGCTGCTATAATTAATCCTCTCACTCACTGCCTTCAGAGCAGACGTTTTGCTGGTTTCCTAGGAGGAAAGTCTACATGCTCAAAGGCCTGCCGCCTGCCTGCCCTCATTCATTTACTCATTCGTATTTTTAATCATGAATTCTTTGTGTCTTCCTTGAACACCTATGAGCCAGGCATGGAGCTAGACACTGAGGATACTATATCAGTGAGAGTGAGAGTGTGACTCGCTGAGTGAGTGAGTGAGTGAGTGAGAGAGAGAGAGAGACGGAGACAGAGACAGAAACAGAGAGAGACTTACCAGGACACAATAGGCCAGGACAAACCAGGGACACCTGATGGCATTCTTGCATGGAAGGTGGTATCAAAGAATCCAAGATGGCAAAAGAGAAATGAGGAGGAGCTGAAGCATCCCAAAAACAAAATGCACATGCCCCAGAAAGGTTGCATGGGTAGGCCAGATCTCTCACTCACTCATGAGCACCAGCTGAGGAATCACAGGACACCATGCTGGGCACTGAAAGTTACAAAATACCAAAAAGGTGAGCTTCCCATACTCAGGATGCTCACCACAAAGGGCACCACCAGACTCACACAGACACAGGGAATTCTAGGAGAAGTGATCCATTAAAGTCATTTCTCTCTTGATGTTCTGCAATCATCTCCTCATGTTCCTTCTTGCATGAGATTCCTCCCTGTACCCCCTTTTCCTCCTCTCTTTCAGTTCATCTTCCACACCCTTGTGAGGGTTATCTCTAAAATACCAGCCTGGAAAAACACCTGCAAGGGTAGTTCCCAAACTGCTCTTCAGCAGCCATTGAGGTCTAATTTTGCTGAGCCTCCAGATCCATCAAATCAGAATCTCTGGGGATAGGGCCTTGGAATCTGCACATTAAACACATTTTAGAATAACTTTTAGGCATATTCCAATTTGAAAAGCAGCTTATGAGTAGAAAAGTTTGCCAACAAGGATGAAGCCCCATAACAAAGTGGGAACCTTCCATCCCACTTTGTCTCACCAATCTCATTCTATTATATTATTTGAGTTTACACACATATACATACTTCTTGAGGTTCTCAAGGGTATGGGCCGTATCCTATTCATCTCTAAATTCCAAATGCCCAAAACTTGGTAAGCATCCTATCAATATGATAGTTGAACTTGGGATATTCAAATTGCACAGATAAAGCATGTAACATCTTTCCTTTACCCTTCTCTTTAAAAAAAAAAAAAAAAAAAACTTATTTCTCTCACCCTCAAGAAAGGTATATATAACTGGGGAAATAATAAGTGATTGAGTATTTCAATTCATGAACAAACTATTTCCTCCCATATATTTAGGTCTCTAATTTCTCTGTAAGTTTCTAAATATTCTGGTTAGAGGTTTTACATTTCTTTTATTCCATTTGTCCCTAGATATTTACTGGTTTTGGCGTGGTATTAATTACTTTATGTTTCAGATTCTAGTTGTTTGTTGTAGATACATAGAAATATACTAACTGTTATATATTCACCTTGTATTCAGTGACCTTGTTAAAATCACTTGGTCATTTTAGTAGTTTATCTGCAGATTCTTTAAATTCTCTGCATACACATATAGTAACAGCTTATTTTTCCCTTTTCACTCTTTATACATTTTATTTTTCTTGCTTTATTGCACTGGTGACTTCTAGTACAATGTTAAATCGACATAGTGACAATTTACACCATTCTCTCATTCTCAATTTCAGGTAGAATAATCTATTATTTCACAATTAACCACAATTAATGTTTCCCATAGATTTTTTAAAAGCTAAGAGTTTTTTTTAATTTTAGCCATTTCCATGGGTATTGAATTTTATCAAATATTTTCTGCATCCACTAATAGGATCATATGGTTCTTTTCTTTTGTAATACATGCTTATGTAATAAATTACATCAATTTTTAAATGTTAAACCAACCTTGCATTCCTAAGATAAACTCAAGTTGTTCATGACACAACATCATTTTCAAATGTCACAGTTTCATTTTGCTAATATTTTATTCAGTATTTTTATGAATGAGAGAAGTTAGCCTGGGACTTTTTTTAGCATATTTGTAAAATTTTTATATCAAGGTTTGCTGAAATCCATTTTAATACTCCATTTTTATAACAAGGATGACAAGAGTTTTGCCTTTTTTACTTTGGAAAGACTGTGATTCAATCCTCTCCATTTTACACAGAAATGGAGATGTTCCTTCCTTTTATTTTCTCATACACACCTTACCTTTCAGAGGAAACACATTGATCTATAAGAGGATAAGGTGGCTGAGATAAAACCAACTTCACGGATCTGGAACACTCTCAAAAACTTAATTTAGTAATATGTCCACCAGCTTTGCATTATAAGCCTCACATGCATGTTATTTAATCTGTGATTGTATGTGCGTGCATGCTTTGTCCTTAATAGTAACACGTGAATAGACTTAAAATATAACACTGTATTTTATTGCAAATTGTCTTTGCATTTTCATACCTATTAACTCCATTGACCAGTATACCTACCCTTGAGTTATATAGGATATGCTCAAAATATCTAATCCTGCTCTGCTGTATTCAAGCAGACCTTCAATACAGATTGATGGTATTCTGACTATATAGAGAATCATTTTATGTTTTTACCCAAAGAACTTATTTAAATATAAATGCAGGCTAATACTCCATTTTCTACACTCTGTTTTTGTGAAAATTAAATATTTCAGGTAGTGTTGCCATTGTTAATTTGCTTGATAAATTTGCCTTGCTGGTTCTCTTTTGTTAAAGCAAAGTGAAGTTTAGAATACAGTTATTTACAGTATTTGGCAATTAGTAAATGCCCAATAAACACTTGTTAAGTTAATGAATAAGTCAACAATTAATAAATGGAAAGTTACCCATCCTTTAACACAAAAGTTGGCAAACTATACCCTGTGGACCAAATCAAGCTCACTCGTTAATTGTGTAAGTAAATATGCATTGAACACAGACAGGTTCATTTGTTTACAAATCATCTCTTTCAGAGTTCAATGTCTGCTGCTTTCAGAATTGAAGAGTTGCAACAGGGACTATATGGCTCACAAACCAAAAATATTTGCTGTCCAGTCATTTACAGGAAGTGTGCCAACCCCTGCTCTAAAACACAAAGTTTGATAAATAGTTAGAGAGTAGCCAGAAGGTACCCACACCGAGTATGCAAATGAAATCTCTTCAAGTTTGTTGTTGAAGGAAAGGGTTGATACCAGGGGCATCAGGTAACAGAAACAACTGTTTTGTTTTGTTTTGTTTCATGAGGAAACATGGTCAAGTCCATAGTCAAAGGTCACAATGAGAGGGCTGAACTCTCCAGAGCTGACACTCTTTTCTAAATCACCTTGTGTTCTCCATTTTTTTCCCGTCTCCCAGAGGCTTTGGTTAAATCTTTTCCTAAATTTCAGTGCTTTCATTGCCTCTTTTTTTAATAACAGAATTTTACTGAACTCACACAAAACAGTGATTTAGCCAAGTGGATTGTGACAATTCAGCAGATGCTTAGGCCATAACAAAGAGTCTCTCACGTAAAGCTCTCCTAATGTCTTTGTTCTCAAAAGAAAGCATCCCTAACTCTTGAGCCGAATTGGTCAAAAAATCCAATGTGCCCGTAAGTGGAAATTCTACAATGTTGTAAAATGCCTAAGCAACATTTGTTTTCAATTGCCATTATGCTTTCTCCCCATTAAGGAGGAAATTCTTGTTAGAAAGAATTCTAGTGTCAGTATGTTTCATAACACCAAAGGATAAAGTAATTTGGAGAAAACCAAAACTTACTTTTTAAACACATAAATATGCTGCTTTCATACTGCTATTCATTTTTTCTGCATGACATAGTACACAAAGAATATGAACATGTCATGAGAAACAAATGGTAAAATCTGCATCTATTCCGAGAAGAAAAAAAAAAAAAAAAAAGATAACACCACAAATGATACTAGATCAGTCTTCCGCTAGTCAACAAAACTTAGTAATTAGTGAATCCCTCTTATGTGGCAAATGGTGGGGTTTTTCTGGTCTTTCAATATGATGATATCTAATCATTATTTTAAATTAAAAGACAGATTTTTCTTAAGGCACTAAATAGTCCCAAAAGTTAAATATATGTAAAAGCAAAAGAATAGAGAATAATTAACCATAAAATAATCTAGGGAATCAGACAATGTTTAATAAGTACCCATTTTTTTCTAAGGACTATATTGGGAACATTAGAAAAATGCACAAAGAAAAAACATTTTAAGTGACATACATATTATAATTCAGATTTGCACTACAAGTAAAATAGGGAGTTTTTTCTTTGGAAAATATTTCTTTCCGAAAAGATTTACTAGAGTCTTTGTTTAGAAAAACGAGCAACCCTGATAGCTTTTTTATTCAATTCATAAAATTTGCATTTACTTTCAACCTTTTAGGACACTTTGCGCATTAAGAAAATTATACCTTAAGCCAGGCACAGTGGCTCATGCCTGTAATCCCAGCACTTTGGGAGGCTGGGGCAGGTGGATCACCTGAGGTCAGGAGTTCAAGACCAGCCTGGCCAACATGGTGAAACACTGTCTGCACTAAAATACAAAAATTAGCTGGTCATGGTGGCAAGCGTCTGTAATCCTAGCTACTCTAGAAGCTGAGGCAAGAGAATTGCTGGAACCCAGGAGGTGGAGGTTGCAGTGAGCCAAAATCGCACCATTACATTCTAGCCTGGGTGACAGAGGGAGACTCTGTCTCAAAAATAAAAAAAGAAAAGTATACCTTAAAATATAATATGTTAAAGTCACAACTTAGGGGAAAGATGAAGAAAATAACTAGGAAATAATATTTTCTTTCCTTTCGCATGCTTCAGGCAAGTCTAATCCCAAACACAAAAGGAAAAGGGCATGGAACACAGACACAGAAGAAAGAATTCCTGAATCCTTGGTCTGCTGACCATCAACAAATCAAAGAGCATTTAAAGTGCTTGATCTGGGTAAAAAGAACTTAAATACAGGGCCCTGTTTATTTCCAAGGACTCTTGTGAGGAAAATATGACATAAAATATGTTAAGTGGATTTTATTAATTGAAAACCATCAAATATTTATTAGACAATATTGGTAGAAAACACCAATAAGATATTAAGAAAAAAATACCAAGTATGTCTTCTGAGCCTCTCAAATCAAACTATGGATCAGCTATTTATTCTATTTTTCATGCTTGCAGCTAATTAGAGTTGGCTGTTCATATTTGCAGGTTTGGCATTTGTGGATTCAACTATGGATTAAAAATATTTGAAAATGGCTGGGCATGGTGGCTCACGCCTGTAGTCCCAGCACTTTGGGAGGCCAAGGCAGACGGATCACCTGAGGTCAGGAGTTCCAGATCAGCCTAGCCAACACAGCAAAACCCCATCTCTACTAAAAATACAACAGTAGCCAGGCATAGTGGTGCATGCCTGTAATCCCAGCTGCTCAGGAGGCTCAGGCGGGAGAATCACTTGAACCTGAGAGGCAGAGGTTGGAATGAGCTGAGATCATGCCATTGCACTCCAGCCAGGATAACAAGAGGGAAACTCCATCTCAAAAAAAAAAAAAATTGAAAATGAAATTTAGAAAGTAACAATGCAAAATAATACAAATTAGAAGTATATTATGGTATAACAACTATTTACATGGCATTTACATTGTATTAGGTATTATAAGTAATCTAGAGATGATTTAAAATATACAGAAGGATGTGCGTAGGTTACATGCAAACACTATGGCCATTTTACATGAGGGACATGAGAATCCATGAATTTTGGTATCCACAGGGGTCCCCTACAGTTATCTGGGAAGGGCTGTATGGTCTTAGGTCAAATGTCTAACTTTTTTTAATGGAAATATTCTGCTATTTGGCAATATTAATGCTTATTCTACTAAGATAAAGTTTCATATAGAAACTTTGTTGTTAAGCTTCTTTGTGTTGTAAATCTGTCCAGTGGTGCAAAGAAACAGATTTCATACGTCAGAAGGAACTGATGGAGTATAAATGGGTAATCATAGTATCCATGAAAATTTGAAATGTCCTCATTTCTGTACTCAAACATTACACTTTGGGGAATTTATCCTATAATAACACTTGCATAGGTACACTATTTTCACTTTCCCTTGGTCATCTTAATAAGTATAAAAATATTAATTATAGTATTATTTTAATAGCCTATATTGTAAACAATATAAATGCTCTTCAATACATTAACACATACATTTATTAACTGGTTAAATTATATGTATTCAAATAACAGAATGCTCTTATAGCTTTGAAAACAATAAAGCAGCACTGTGTAAACCTACTAATGATAGCCCGTAAGATACCGGAAAGTAAAAACAAAGCAAAACCAAAAACAAACAGAATATTGCATAATCCACTACTTAAAGGAAAATAAAGAGATGATATGTGTGTTTGTGTTTCTGTGTGTGTGTGTGCACATTAGGACTATCTCTGAAAGAATTATACAAGTGGTAACAATGGTGGAGCAGGGAACTAGGAAACCGGAGGATGGGATGTGACAAGACTTACATTTTATTTTATACTCTTTTATTCATTTTGAATTTTTATTCATAAACATATTTCAAAAATAATTTTCTATAAGCAAAATTGACAAATGAGATTTCCCATCACAACTTTAGGTTACTTCACTGACGGATAATGACTGGAACATTCAGAAAAATTCACAACTAATTTAAAAAATTACATTACACCTTCTTTTTCAGAAAATCTAAAACATAATAGTTTTTTGTTTCCATGATGATTTCCTTTGTTTCTATTCTGGAAAGTTGACATCCTTGGAACAGTCAAGCTTCCAAATTAGATTGTCATCTCATTTGTGACAAGCACTGAGGAATTTTCAGATGATAATTGAGAGTCAAAAAGGCCACAACATTTTGCAAAGGTTTCCAGGCTGTGTGGGAACATCATAAAAAGGTGGTTCTTCTCAAAAGCTACTGAGATGACTACCAAATTTAAAAAAGGAAGAAGATAAAATAATCCAGACAGATTCACAGAATCCTAGTGGGGACTCATTTCTCTAGGACCAGAGGAAGGTCATGCCAAGAATCATGTATTCTCTATTTTGCCCCCTACCTTGGAGGTAAGAGAGCAGTTCAACGGGGGTGGAAGGAAAAGATACGAGGAAAAACCAGGGCAGGTCTGAAATGTGGACGTGAACATCAATGGGGCAAGGGACAGGGTGCAGTAAGGCAGGCAGATCATATCGGTGTGTCCCAGCATTTGTGTCCAGTCGATCTGGTCTGGTGTGAAAAGAACAACAGAAGAAATATCTAGGCCGTGGTGAAATACAGGTGTCTGGAATTGGCACAGTCTGAGAATTTGTGGGGAGAGAGTTTTAATCTAATTTAAATTAGGATTCTAGTTATAGCTAAGTGACCCTGGGCTAGGGTCTAGCTGTTGGGAAGAAAAGCCTAGAAAACACTAGCTGAGGTTCAGCTACCTGTGTGTAAACCTGGGTAGAGGCTGAAGCCCCAGCATAGAATAAGCAACATTGAAAGACGTAGGAGGTGAGGATGAACTTGGTGAGCAGCCAGGAGAAGACCTCACCCTAGACATATGGGACCAAGAAGTCCAGCAGCAAGGCCAAATCCAGAACCCAATCATTGTGAGTAATTTCTAAGTCATGAGCCTTAATTCTCTGCTTTTTTATAGTCTTATTTTTCTTTCTTGCAGAACTCAGTCTGATGTATTCCATTATTATTACTTGACTAATTACTCCAAATGAGTATCTCGCAGCCCGTTCTAACATGCAATCTCCAGCACTCCTTTCCAATACTTATTTATTTCTTTGCTTGTTTGCTTTGTTCTCTAACTACAAACTAGACACTTCCTCTGGGATGTTCCACCATCATTTTAAACTCAACATGTCTTCTCAAGCCAAATCCAACACCTTCCTTTCCCTTCTGTCTTAGTCCATTTCTGCTGCTACAACAAACTACCTTAAACTGGGTAATTTATAAATAACAGAAATTTCTCATAGTTTTGGAGGCTGGGAATTCCAAGACCAAGGTCCAGCAGATTCAGTGTCCAGCGAAGGCCCGTCCCTCATAGATGGTACAATCTAGGTGTCCTCATATGGCAGAAGGGGTGGAAGGGCAGAAGAGTGCTCCCCTTCAACCTCTTTTATAAGGTCTTATTCCCATCTGTGACGACTCTGCTCCCACAAGTTAATCACCTCCTAAAGGCTCTATCTCAATATTATCACATGGACAATTAAGTGTCAACATATGAATTTTGGCAGACACATTCAGACCACAGCATATTCCTTTCTTCCCACTCCCCTTCCTCTCTCCCAGCTTCTTTATTCTGTTACTGGTATCTCCATTCTGTCACCCAAGTTCAAAATCATGCAGCTGTATTTTTGCCACCTTCTTAAAATAACCCAGAGTCACAAAGTTCAGCATTCATTCATTCAAATATTATATCGAATGCAAACTTAGACAAAACCTCATTTCAGGTACTATCCCTTCTTAGAAATGCACCTTCTTTCTGTTCATTCCTACTTATTCCCACCACTATATACTCAAGGTCTTCACAACATGTATCCAATTATTGCAAAAGCTTCATATCAGGCCTCCATGGTTCTGATTTCTATACCTTCTAATTCATCCATTTCTTTACTTTAATTTTGAGGTACATTTTCATGTAGGCACTGCATTGCAATTCTCTGGTATTTAACTACCTCCCTCTCTAAACTCTATGTTCTTTAAGGGAAAGTCCACATTAATCTCTCCTACCATCATATCCCCAGAGCCTATATCAGTATATGAAATATAATAGCTTCCAAGAAAATTCATTTAATAAATTCTTGAGAATGTTCAACATCTCCCTATAACTTGTTGCATCAAACCTCTACATCTCTGCTTAGTTCCCGTGTGGCCACAGATTGTCTGTTGACCCATACTTCCCATTTCTTCACCACCTTCTTCCTCCGTATTCCTCAGGCTCATTTCCTCACTCTATGCTAATTCCCATCTTCACAAACTTATCCCCACTGTCCTATTTCCTGAAATGCCTGTCTTTTCCCGCCCATCCAGAGGGCCTTGACCCTGTACTTGGCTGCAGCAGCTTTTCCAACTAGAGAAAGAGGGCAGTTGCAGAATGACAGCCATCCCTCTCCCTGCCTTCTCAGAGAAGCCTCCATTGCCCCCTCCCTTCTCACAGTGTCAGAGAAAGGACGTGCTCTCTCCATCCTAAGGTTCTGGCAACTGAATGCAAGTCTGTCAACGATGCAAACAGAGCCAAAGGGCAGAAAGCAAAACCTGTCAGAGGCTACAAAGAGGTCCTTCGTCCAGCACCACCCCATAACACCCAAGTTCAGCAGGGCAGGAGGGGAAAAGGGCAAGGAGGTTCACAGACTCTGCTATGCCAGAGGTTAGCAAAAGGACACCAGCATGCATTCACTTCCTAATTCCCCAGCCAACCTGCTTCTTGGGTAAAAAATGCGAATTTGGCAAACCTATATTTTGTCAACAATGGTTCTTCAATCCCCTCAGTATTATTACCATCTGAAAGCTAAGAAGCTGGAACAGCTTTTCAAGGATGCTACAGCCAATGTGTTTGAGGCTAGAGGCAACTGATCATTTCAGAAACCCTTCACCTACGGGTTAAGGAGGCAGGAGCCACATCCCAAACATCCACCCCATCCTTCACAATTGCCATAAAGCATAAGTTTAATTAAAACATTTTGTTACATGCCTTCTCAACCACCAAACTCTGCGAGAGATTCTAAGTATAGAGAGGTGAAGAAGAAGTGGCCTCTGGTGTCACAGCAGCCCTGGCATCCCAGCACATCCACCCATGAACTCAGTTACAAGCCCACAGAAGGCTTCCCATCACCACATTTATCCCTCTGGGGATAAACTCCCTGTAGAACCCACTTTCTTTGCCTCTCTGACCTTACTTCTGTAGAGTTCTAGAGCTTTTTTTTTTTAAAAAAAAGATAGTGTCTGGTTCTGTCACCCAGGCTGGAGCGTGGTGGCATGATCTTGGCTCATTGCGACCTCCACCTCCTAGACTCAGGTGATCCTCCTCCCTCCTCAGCCTCCCAAAGTAGCTGGGATTACAGGCATGCATGACCACACCCGGCCAATTTTTATATTTTTAGTAGAGATGGGATTTTCGCCATGTTGCCCAGGCCGCCAGTCTCGAATTCCTGACCTCAAATGATCCACCCACCTCAGCCTCCCAAAGTCCTAGGATTATAGGCATGAACCATGGTGCCCACCCCAAGATCTAGATTTTCTTATGAACTGCCCATCTTACTGACTTAATGTTTTGCATTGTTCACTTCTTCCTTAATTCCAAAAGCTCTCTTTTGACCTTGCACTCTGATTCCCCTTTGCCTCCAGCTTCTCCCATATAAATTCTTACAGGTCTTATTCTTCCATACAGATTCTTACAAGTCTGGCTATCAGAGTCTCAGGTCGGGTGATGGCTGTACAACATGGTTGTACTTAATGCCACTGAGTTGGACACTTAAAAATGGTTAAATGATAAATTTTATGTTTATCATCACAATACTATATATACATATATATCCATCCCCCAAGCCCAGTCAGAGCCCCTAGACCCAGCCCTGGCAGCAGAAGCAGTCACCTGTGGT
Organism: Theropithecus gelada; assembly: GCF_003255815.1. Classification (NCBI taxonomy): domain Eukaryota; kingdom Metazoa; phylum Chordata; class Mammalia; order Primates; family Cercopithecidae; genus Theropithecus; species Theropithecus gelada. Next base: position 14,676,810 of record NC_037674.1, read on the forward strand.
GAAGGAACTCAGACTCAAACAGGAGAAACACAATTTAACGTTCATTAATTCGGGGAGAACTTACTGCCCATCTAATACATGTTAAACACTGAGAATTCAGGGAAGACCATGAAAATATACACTACTGTCTTTATGAAGTTTAATCTAGTCTGGGACATAGTCACCAAGCAAACAGGCACAAAATTAAGTAATTCATTAAAATACTGATAAATGCAATGAAGGGAAGTACAGGGTCCTATGAAAGCACAGAGCTGGAGGATGGGACTTCAGAGGAGACTTCCCTGAGAAAGTCACCTTGACACTGAGAAGTGAAGGACAAGCCATCATTTCCCAGGCAAAAGGAGTATGGTGGGAATGGTGAGGGTAGGGCATTCAGGCAGAGAGAACACCATGTATAAAATAAAGGACCTGTCACAAAAGGTAGGAATTACTGTGGTTCTTTTGCGGGACTGCTAGAAGACAGCATAGGGCCCAAGCAGAGAGGCGAAAGACATCAGGCCAGCTGCTTGACACAAGCTCCAATAGCCTGAAGCACTAAACCTCCATCAAAAGTTAATATTTTGGCCGGGCACAGTGGTTCACGTCTGTAATCCTAGCACTTTGGGAGGCCAAGGTGGGCAGATCACCTGAGATCAGGAGTTCGAGACCAACCTAGCCAGCATGGTGAAACCCCTCTCTACTAAAAATACAAAAATTAGCTGGGCATGGTGGCACATGCCTGTAATTGGGAGCTACTTGGGAGGCTGAGTTAGAAGAATCACTTGAACCCAGGAGGTGGGGGTTGCAGTGAGCAGAGATCGTGCCACTGCTCTCCAGTCTAGGCGACAGAGTGAGACTCCATCTCAAAACAAAAAAATAAAAAACAAACAAAGAGTTAAAATTTGGAGGGAATCAGAGACTTTGAAAGCAGAGGAAGAAATTCCAGGCATTCCAGGCGCAGAGGCTACCCTAAGCAAAGGTTCTAACGTGGGAAATGCCAAGGGAATTTGGGGACAGGAAGTCATCCTGTTTTAATGAAGCACGCACAGAAAGGATAGGGAGAGGAAGATGGCGGATGTGAAAGATAAGAAGGAAAGTTAAATAGAGTCCATCAGGATGGTTGGTTCTAGAACCACAGGTAGGAATGGCCTCCCTGGCTCCCACTGCCTTCTCCCATCTCTGAGGAATGACCCTGCAAATCAAAACACCAGCTCTCAATCACTTTTAGAAAATCAGCAATACAACCCAGAGGGACTCAGCTCTCCAAGGCCTCAGGAGAGAGCACTGGAGGGAGCCCTCTCCTCTAGTTAAACCGTTTGAAAGCAGTAACAAAATTAGCAGAAGAGTTCAAATGATGGCAGGCTCGGGGGCCTTGGGACCAGCACAGCACAAGAGTCTTCGATACCAATAGGTCACTTTGAGCCTTTGCTGGGATGCAAGCGGTCGAAAGAATTGAGCTGAGAAACCGTGAGATCCTCAGCTTGGTAGGTGGAAGCATTCCTGGCTGCATCTGTTAGCCCCAGATTTGACAATGGAATTCTGAAAAGCTTTGCCTTTTGCCATTTTGTGTTCACCTCAGGCTCCAAAAGACTCTTTTGTCTCAGTGGACTGTAAACACTCTCAGCAAGCTGGATCACTTATCCAGATGGAGGCCAAGTATGAACACATGAGGATATCATTAGCCTCTTTTTCCTGATAACAAGGAAGACTGTTCTCCAGAAAAGTACTGCCCCAGAGGCTAGCCTGCTAGGACACAAGCATCCTTCAGACAACAGTCATATCTGCAGTAGGAATCCAGCTCTACTTTCATGGGATACCTCCTCCTCACAGGCCCTCAGAGGAATCTGTCCTGCTGGCTGGGAGCTGCCAAGACCAGAGTGTACTCCCCACAGAAGTATACTAAGGGGTCACTCAGGGAACCGGACCTGCAGAAACATGGAGCGGGGTCGTGGGGGAGGGGTCTCCATTTCCACCACCATAAATTGTGATGCTGGAAAGATCTGTAAAGTTTTTCAATTCAGCTCCTCTGCTCCTCCGATGAGGAAATTAGTCCAGGAAAGAGGACGTGACCTGCCTGTGCAGAGGCCATGCCTCCCATCACTGTCCTGGCTACTTCATGGTTCAAATTTCCATCAGAAAAGTTCATCAGAACCAGCACATTTGTAAAATCGGAGTTTGTACCCATTTTAATAATTAAAGATCTAGTATTATTTTATAAACAAATAACAAACTTTATAGTAAGATCTCTGGTTAGTTTTTGAAAATGGAAGTTGTAGAGAAATTACATTAGAGGCATTTTTCTAGCTTCGGAGTATAAGTTAAAAATTATAGATCCTTTTCTAAGGATTAAATGGCCTTGAAGAGTATTACAAAATAAAAGAGAAGAATTCTCCTGAGCCATGTAGAGACTAGGCTGCTGACTCTTTGGGGGTGACATTTTGCCCAAAAACCATACTCATAGAGCAAGTCCTTTGGATAAAAGCAGCCACTTCAGGGACCCAAGTGTCATCTCCCCACCTTCGTTTCTACACACATCTTCCTAATAGAGTTTTATCATCATTATTATTATGACCATGTAAACATAGTTCATTGCTGAGCTTTTTTGAGCTTTTTGATTTCTTAGACTTCCCCTCCCAGAATTAACTCTTTCCCCCCACCTTATTTGGCTATCTGAATCACATACAAAGTCTTCCTATACCCTAAAACTGTTTTGTAAAGTGCTTCTCAATATCATTTTCTGCTTGGATAAATTAAATAAACTATTGATTCTATTTTTTTCTCTACAAGCATCCCTTGGGGAGCATTTTAGATCATACTTGGTGGCAACTTGAATTCCCCTGATTATAAAGGTAAAGACCTGTAAACCTGTTTCCCAGGCCTTGCATCAGAAGTCTGTTTTATAGAAAAAGAATGTCATGATGCACAAATGCTAGCGATACTTATTCTCCAGCCTGGAAAAATATATGTGGAAGAAATAAGGATTCTCTAGTGACTTAGAGCTCATTTGGCCTGAGACCTTGTAGAGTCCCCTGACCTGTGTGCCCATAGGGCTGTAACAGAGAGTATAGATGACTTCATGCCTGAAGGCTGGATTTGAATCCTGCCTCTGCCACTTACAACCTATGCCAGGAAGGACTCATCACTGAGCCTCTTTGCTCTTTGATATAGTTTATTGTCCCCACCCAAATCTCATGTTGAAATGTAATTCCCAGTGCCAGAGGTGGGGCCTGGTGGGAGGTGTTTGAATCATGGGGGTGGATCCCTCATGACTTACTGCGGTCTTCACAGTAGTGAGGGAGTTCTCAGAAGATCTGCTTGTTTAAAAGTACATGGCACCTCCCCACCAACTCTCTCTCTTGCTCCTGCTTTCACCATGTGATATGCCTGTTCCTGCTATGCCTTTTGCCACAAGTAAAAGTTCCTGGAGGCCTCCCCAAAAGTCTAGCAATGTTGGTGCCAGGCTCGTACAGCCTGCAGAACTGTGAACTAATTAAACCTCTTTTCTGTATAAATTACCCAGTCTCAGGTATTTCTTTATAGCAACACAAGAACGGCCTAATACATTCTTACTCTATGAAATGGAAGCAGTGATATCATTCAAAATACCAACAAGAAATGAGAAAATGAAATATCAAATCACCTAACAGAGATCCAGACATATAACTGATACGGAATTACTGTTTACTGAATTGAAAAGCATTAACTTACTCCTCCTGAGCCAGCTCTCTGGCAAGACAACTCTGAGATGCCTTAACATTCATACAACCCTCTTAAAAATATGAATGCAGACTCCTCAGATACATGGAACCAATTTGTCAGCCTTCTAAAATCTTGTCTTCTAAAAAGTACTCCATAGCAAGCAAAAATGATTTTAGGGGACTTGAATGTCAGGGTTGGTGATGACTCTACCAAAGCTTTAAACACAGGAAATTTGAAAAAAAGATTGCTGCTTCTTCCCTGTTTCTGTGAGAGCCATTTATCCAAAATCAGCTACTGGATCAAAAAGAAAAATAATTGTCCAATAATATTTATCATCAGTATCCATCAGTATGAAACCATAGCCCATGGAATAAGTATTTGGGAAATTTCATTTGTAATACCACACAATAGGCCAACTGTAGTTTTTAATCACCCAATCATTCATCTATTACTTCCATATTTAAGATGTGCTAGGCCAAATTGAAGATAATTATATCTCCATTAAGCCTCTTCCGATCCTCAAAAATATCTGTTTCTGAGTCTATTTCTGAGTTTCAAATGGACTTTGAGATTATGGTGCTCGGGACTGTATCATGGAATGAGGCTCGTTCTAATCCCCAAATAAACCTTCTCGAAGTGGAATCATGTGGAGCTCTCTTCTCACATTCCGTTCTGAGCTGTGTTCCCTCCAACTATACCAACAAGCCAGAGATGAGCTAAACCCAGCCTGACCACTCTGCTTAGCCAGGAACTGGCCACTCTGTCACGGTTGGATGAAGTTTAACAGAAAGTCAAATTAATTCTCACAAAACTGACAAGAAACAATCTTAAATGAATCTCAGAAGACGCCCCCTAAAACCTACTAAATTTACATAATTAATTGAGCAATGATTTTCAACATGTAAGGTCACCAAACCTTAGAATTTAGTCATTCAGCCTAGAACACTGAGAAAATTCCTCCCAAATGCATACTCTTTGCCCCCTAGCCACAGGTGTAGCGGAAGAAAAATTAATTAGGGATCTCCCTCAACTTCCAGCAGAGGATTTGGATATGGTAATTTTCTATAAACCTGGACGTTAACATTCTTTTGTTAACACAGTTGTAATGGAAAATTGAACAAAATGCAGAACCACAAATAACATTTCACATAGCAGGCAATCAGACGCATGGCACAGTAGAACGGTGAACTTAGATTCAAGGCCTGCTTGGCCATTTTCTAGCTCTGTGGCTTTACACAAGGAACTTTACATCTCTGTGCTTCAGTTTCTTTGTCTGAGAAAGGTTAATACCTCCCCAGCACAGACTTGTTTTAAAAATGTAAGAAGATACCAGAAGTGAAAGCAACTTTCGAAATGTAAAAACTTTATCCTAATATCCTATTTGTATTGAGTCCAAATGAATATACTGCGTAGTTGGCCTATATCCATTTTCTATTTGAGATGGGATAAGTTAGGAAGGTGAACGTTTAAATAGTGTTTGTCTCTAAATTCTTTTGAGGCTCTCCAGACCACACCATTGCATTAAGATGACACTCAGTGAAGCTGCACACAATGGGTACTTGAGACTTCATAAGTAAGATCTCAGGATCTCACTAGAAAAGGTCGTTTCCCTGTAATCCTGTGTATTACACAACCACAACAAACCTTACTTCTCTCCACACCCCATTCCACTTGCTTAGAACAGGGGACAGCCCTTTGTATAATGTCTACATTTTTAGTACAGCTGACACATGGATGATCTCTATTTTAGGTTTATATTTGTACTTCAATGATGACCAGGCAATTTTTCTCTCACCTAGTTCAGTCTTCTAATTTTTAACTGAATTCTCAAGAGTAATCTGTTTTTATTCCCATCTCTTGTTTTTTGGTCTCCCTATCTCTCGGTTTCTCAGTCTCTCTTCCTCTGTTTGTTTTTCTGTTATGCAAACACACACACACACACACACACACACACACCCCGATCCAATCCTTCAGTGTCATAGTTTAGATCCTAAGCCTTCCAGTGAGATTTTTGACTTAGCATCTGAGCCACAATTCACATGTGACACCCTGCACTTCTTCCCAGGCACGTTTCAACTGCAGGCTCTGTATTATTTTGGTTGGTGTGTTATCTGTACACAGACACTCACAGCAAAAGAAATTACTCACTGGTGGAAAGAGATGCCAAACCTTTAATTTAAAACACCAAATGAGTAATTCTCAAAGCATATTTTTCTCCTTCAACCAGGACATTTTAATTATCTTGAAGTAAACAGGGAGCCTTACAAGGGTTACTCAAATTGTTCTTTCAAAATTTTCCCTCCCCTATACCTAAGGATTTCCACCTGCCCTAAAGTTCTTCATGAAGTGAGCCTTTGTTTACCACCCATGTGATAAAAATCCCATAAAAATGGGGAGGTAAACTTTGCATCCATTTCTAGTCCTAAATTGGCCTGAGGACTCAAGAGAACCCAGAAATAAGCAATGATCCATCTCTTTGGCTAAGTGTGCACTGACTTGGCCCAAATGGTCAGGCTTCCTGCCTGTAGCTACATAGTTAGTTGTGATAAGGAGCAAAGAAAACCAAACAGCTTCAAGGACTAAAGCATACTTTCTACTGAATGATTTGTGCTGTTAGTGTTGCAGTCTGATAAGCAAAACACATTTCCCTTGCCAGAGGAGGCCTATTACCAGAGCAGAGGCACAGGGAGCTGAAAACATTTCACACACAGTAGCAAGGAGGAAAGACCTGGAGGTGGGTGGTTTCAAACACGCATCTAGCCTAACTCCAAACTACAGCTGCCAACAAAAGGCTTTTACCTCCCCTCAGTGAGTGGTGATACAGTCGAGTCACTATAGAGCCACTGCTGCTAGGAAGTGGCTGAGTACTGAAAACCAGTCACGGACTGTTTACCAACCAGACAAGTAGAACTGAGAATATAATCTTTGTACCATACGTAATTCTCTTTAATAAGCCAATGCCCTGAGATTAAATATAATTTACCCAACCCAATTAAACAGGCCAGGGTCAGGGGATCATTAGGAATTTGGGCCCTTCATATTTTCAGCAATGAATCATGAATGGTTTAAAGTTTCATTTATAAGGATGCAATTTTCCAATCAAAGGATTAACCTCTTTCTTTACTTCTAGAAACTTTTCAGGTTATCTCTCAATATATTTTTACTCTTTATTTTTCTCTTCTCTGGGATTTTAAAAATATAATTTGGAGCTTTCTTCCAGATCTCTCAGCTGCTCTTTTCATTTTTAAACCTCTTTATCTGCTATCCCAGTCATTCCTTTAGTTTTATCTTCAGTTCATAATTTTCCCTTCCACCATGTCAACCAGCGCTGGGACAAGGGTAAGACAAGCAAGGTACTCAGAGTATACAACGTAAGAAGTCACTCACTGTTGGGCTTGCGCTAGTTCAGGGTTGGCAGCGACAGTGAGTGCCTTCTTACATTTTGCACCCTGGATACCTTCCTTGCCTCACCCTAGACTGGCCCAGATGTCTAGTCTACAGTTCACCTTATCACTTACAATTTCTATTTCAATGACTACACTTTTCACTTCCAAGGTTTCTGTATTTTAATCCCTATCTATTCTTAAGAATTCTTTGTTCCCCTTCCCTCTTCTACTTATTTGATGATTCAAGAATTCTTATTTTAACATTTTTTTAATATTGCACCATTATGTCTGGTTCTTCATGCATGGAGTCCACAGATTCTTGAGTCTGTTGACTATCCTCATGCCAGAAAATATTCTTGTGTGTGTTGTAATCTTTCTTGAAAGCTTCCCTTGTTTGGGAGTTTTGTTTCTTTTTGGTAGACTCCCCTCCCTGTCAAGTCGCCTTTGGGTTGGTTGCCTTACCCTGGCACTCCAGGTTTGTGTCCCCAAGCCAAGATGTAGTGTCTTATTCCCAGCCAACACTGACAGTGCCACATTGAGGCTGGTGGCTGCATGCAGCAGGGCCTGGCTCCGATTCCTGTGCAGATGTCTCTTCTCCATCCCAGAACCACAAGCAATCAGGCCCAATAATGGGTAGTGAGTGAAGCTTTTCATGTTCAATTTACTGTTAGAAGCTGTGAACACTGATTTCAGCTTTCTCTGAGAAGTCCTTCACAGGTGTTCTGCCTTTTGTGGAATAAGCAATGCCTTCATCAGCAAATGGTCTTAGAAGCTGTCTCCAATGTTTTTGAGTCTGTGTGTGTGTGTGTGTGCACACTTAGTATATGTGTATGTATATGTCCTGTGTGTACACACATTTAGTAAGTGTGTGTGGATATGTTCTGTGTGTTTCTTATGAGCTAACTGCCTTTAGCCTCTGTTCAGTACTATGGGTTTCTGTTCCAGGTCATGAATTAATGAATAAAATTAGAATTCAGGAGTCCAATAGATAAGCAGGGCAAAGAAAAAGTTCTTTCCTACAGCAGAATTCCACCTAAAAAGCATAGAATGATGGCGGAGTTGAAAGATCATTCATAGATGCTAAACCCAGCAGGCAAAGTTTTATGAGAAACAGGATATTTACACAGTATCAAAGTATCTCCCCCACAAATTACTTATTAATTACAGGGGAAGAGAGTAACTTTGCAGCGGAGAAAACTGGCAGACACCACCTTAAGCACATGATCAAAGTCAACATCACCAGTAACAGGACACACTGACATCATGTGTCTCCCGATGTGCTGAGAAAGACATAACATCATTTTAATGGCATTTTCACCAGAAGTGTATAACCTGAATCTAATCCAGACAAAATGCTAGACAAACCCAAATTGGGGGCATTCTACAGAATATTCTGTACTCTTTTAAAATGTCAAGAGCAAGAAAGACTGACGAAATATTCTACAAGAAAAGAGACTAAAGAGACACAACGACTACTCACTGCCGTATGCATCCTGGATTGAATCCTGGCTGAGGAAAACATAGCCAGAAAGGGCATTATTGGGATAATGGACAGAATTTGAATATGGACTGTGGGTTCAATAATAATACTATGTCAGTACTATGTCCCTGTTCAATTTCTTGATGTTGATATTTGTATTTTGGTTATGTCAGCAGCAGCTCTTGTTCTTAGAAAATAAATACTGAAATATTTAGGGGAAAGTACATTATGTCTCCAACTTACTCTCAAGTGATACAGAAAAATTAGAGGATAAACACTGGCTCTTTGGGGCAGAAATTTCTTAGATATTACAATGGTTTGTGGCTCCCCAAAAGGCCATACTGTACAAACAGATACACAATATGTCTGTGGTCTTCAACTTCCATGGGGTAATTAGGAAAAAAATGTCTAAAATGCCTCCTTGAGGGAGCAATAATGAAAAAAAGAGATTGAAAAACACAGGCAGAGAAAGAGACAGAGATGAGAACAAACTCAAATGAAATGGTGATAACCTGGGGAGAGGAAGAGTATATAGGGATTTCCTCTTTTAAGTTTGACATTTTTCAAATTAAAAAGGTACAAGAAAATTAAAAACTAACTTTTCAAAGTTAAAAGGTTGCTATATGCAAGGTTAGGAGCTCAGTATTATTTAGAAGCAAAGCATCAACAGGAAAATACACTGGTCAAGGAAATATCCACAGTCATGTATGTGTTTTTCATTGTTACTTCTCTAGAATACGCTGTGCATATGTGTATGTGTCTGTGCGTCATTAATGTGGTTTTGTGACTCATGTATAGTGGGTCTTCTCATTGTCTGAGGACAGCAGTGGCTCACTTGGACCATTTACTTCCTTAGAAGACCACTTTATGTGGAAGATGGAGACATTCAGTTTCATGAAGGACAGAACAAAACAAAAGTTTTGAATAACGGCAGGTAGGATGTAGGTTAAAATGCAAAATGAATGCTTTAAGAATATAAGCATTGGGAGTAGAAGTTACTGAGTTGGCTATAAAATATTCTCTCAAAGATATTTTTAAGATGTTTTAACCGGGCCGGGCGTGGTGGCTCATGCCTGTAACCCCAGCACTTTGGGAGGCCGAGGCAGGGAGATCACGAGGTCAGGGGTTCGAGACCAGCCTGGCCAATACAGTAAAACCCCGTCTCTACTAAACACAAAAAAAAAATTTGCCGGGCGTGGTGGCAGCTACTAGTGAGGCTGAGGCAGGAGAATCGCTTGAATCTGGGAGGCAGAGGTTGCAGTGAGCCAAGATAGTGCCACTACACTCCAGCCTGGGTGACAAAGACTGTCTTTAAGAAAAAAAAATAGGTAGTTTAACCACTAGATGCACACCTGTAAAAGGACAATTCAAGGACCAGGAGATGAATGAGAAGAGTTTCATTGATTTATTCATGCTTTCAGGGCGCTAGGCACTGTCGGCTCAAAGCTGAGCAGGACGTGACCTCTATCTACAGTGAACTTGCCAAACTAGTAGAAAGATTAAGATTTATCTCTCGGTATCAATATTGTCATCTTATTTCACAGTCTTGGTCTTATGACTTCTAACATTTAACCATTACCCTAACTGCTGTCATCATAATTAACATGTAAATATTTCTTAGTGCCATTGTCACTGTACAGCTACCTTCGCAAAATATTTTCTAACCACTAGTGACAGCACAATGCAAAAACAGGTAAGGAGGTCTGCATTCTATAATCTTGCAACCAGGTGTGTTGAAATGGCAGACAGCCCCATGGGCAGCCACACAAGATTCAGATTACTAGAATCACTTGAGGTCCTGCTTCCAAGTCCAAAGTGGAAAACTGACTCTGTTACTGCCATTGGATTCCCTCACTTGATTAATTAACTCAAAATTGCCTCTCAGTGGCAATCCAAACTTCTGTTTCTAATTTCCTTCTGTGCTGGAAAGTAAATAGGCCTAACCACATTTTCAAGCCCCTGTGCGTGGGTCTTTTGTGCTTATAGCAGACCAGTATCCACTGGAAGACGTCTGGGCCACTGCCAAGTTGAGTATTCAATTTCTTTGTTGTTTTTCAGGATAACCTAGCTAACCGCAATCCCTTTCCACCATTCCTCCGCAATGTGCTTGAAATAGAGCCAAGATCCTATCCTACAAAATGCACAAGAAAAACAAAAAGGGAGGAAATAAATAAAGAAGGGGTCATGGAAAAAATTAGGGTTTGTGAATATTGCCCCATACATATTTTCTTTTTACATTTTTCCCTCATGACATTCAGGCCCCAAATGCCTGGTCATATTCAGGAATAACTCCAGTGGCTTCCCATTCTCTCCTCCCCACCCAAGAAGATTATAGGATTATGCACATGAGTTAAATTCCTGTGATCCTATTCCTTGGGGCATATGCCCAAGCTTTTGGCTTTGGGAGGTGGGGTGTGGGGTGGCAAATGCCTAAAAGGTTTTGAATGACTATCCAAAGAGAAGCAGATGGCTTTAGCAGACCTGTGCCCAACACGTGATGTGTGACTCCTGCCCTCTCAACACCATCTCCGTGCCACTCCCTTTCTCCCACACCCCAGACAAATAAGAACAAAAATGAGTCTCTGCACACTCAAAAGGTGAATTTTCAAGGACAAGTCTTCCCATAGGGAAAGGATAATGGCATCATGCCACAGCATGTGCAGTAAAGGACTCAGGGTGTTACACATTTTCTCTTCCAATGGGTTCCAAATGTTCTGATGGACAATCTTATTCTTCCCCAGCAAACCTACTGCTCTACACCCGGCTGTAGCTGTTAATACACTTTTCAATTTTCCTCAAGTCCCCAATAGCATGAACATCGGCATGAAGGCAAGAAAATATAGGCAGGTACTGAGGAGAGCAAATAGTTCAGTTGGAGAAAGGGCACATAAGGAGCAGCAGTAGCAAATAAGAATGACCGGGAGTTTGGGATCAGACACATGGGACCATGAGTACCAGGTCAAAAAGTTCAAACTTTATTTGATGATGAAGCAACATTAAATACTAAAGGTCAAGCTTCAGGAATGTAACTAATTCAGAAGAAACACAATGACCCATAAAAAAAGAGAGAGAGCCAAACACAGATTAGTAAAATAGGAATGCTTCACCTCAGCGATGGATTCTTATGACTGCCCACTGGGAGCCAGGCATTAAAGGACAAACGGGAAGCTTATATAAATCATTGTCTGACAGAAAGAAGCTCATTTATTCTTGAAAAGAGAACAAACGTTCTAGGAGAAATCATGTGGACTCTTTTAAGTGCCATTAAATGACACAATGGGAAAAATCTTCAACAATATTTTTATCACAAACAGAGATGCAAAGTCACATGGTTGCACAGTTCTCTCATACTGACATTTAATACAGGCTCCAAGCAGGAAAGTATCATCTAAGAAGACAGCTAATGTGATTCATTTATGTGGATTTCTGATCTTTCCTGATCATCGGGAAATGATGAACTTGAGACACCTAGAAGAATGAGTATCATACTTCTATCAAATGTCACTTCTGTTGGCCAGTCACTAAGGAAAACAGATAAATTGGTGTTTCCCTGCCTGCTGAAAGTTTCAAATTGAGTAGTGTATATTATTAGTTAAACAAAGATCTCTGGTTTTAGACAGGGTGACCATATGTAAGTTGGTACTTTCCTGGTTTATGCCTCCTACCCCAGAATAATTATGAGTAGCCCCTCCTTTCTATCCAAAACTACCCCAGTTTAGATGATAACTTATATGATCACCTTAGTTCTAAATATCTGCCAAGTAGAAGTTGCCACACTGTTATGCAAGTTTAGGAGCTCAATTATCTTTTAAATTAGAATACAACCCACCTTCACAAGTAATATCTAACTTGATGACTATTGAAAGATTTGCTGAGGCTAAACTCACTCGTGTATCATCTCTTGGAGCACTGCACTTTGTCTGATTGGACACTGTGTTCTCATCCCTAGCACAGGCTCATCATATCACAAGTATTTGACTGAATTATTTGATTATTGATAGACATAACATGTGACATAGCTGTCTCTTCTTGGACAACTACTGATATCACCATCATGTAAGATACATTGTTACATAATAGCTTAGATGCTTTTTTCATTTTTTTTCCCAAGAAGCATTTAAAAATGTACAGCCAATTTATAACTTTCTTTTATAGCACATCTACAGATATCTACCAAAGATTCTCATCTTCCAGAATTCCGTTCACCAAATTTGGAGGTTAAACCTCTAGAATGTCACAGTGATCCCGTTCAGGGTGTTAGTTCCCAACAGAGCCAAAGCTGTCTATTTTTTACTCTGCCAAACTAGCAACATTTCCAACAAGAAATATCCATAATGCAGGAAATTCCAGTTCTAGGACTCAGACATGAATGGTCCCTGCAATTATTGTTAAATTGCATGTGTCAAGAAGTAGTTTTTTCCTGTTGGAGGTAGACAGTACGGCCTGTGCACTGTGGTTCACAGAGGCAATAAAAGTGTGTTATGTTGTTAGATCCTGAAAGTAGGTAGCAAATACAAACAGTAAATTTAAAAGGATTATTTTTATTTCTGATTTTGTATGTAACTTAGAATTTTATGAGCATTTTCTGAGAATTTATGAGAACTTTATGATTATTGTGCCCATGCTTTAGGAGTCATTAAAGAAAGCTTGTGGCTTACTTCTTTTGGACAAGTTACTTTAAAAGTATTCAAGTTCAATTAAGTTTGTTATTTGGGATACTTTTATGAATAATAAATGAATCTTTATCACTCTGTATTATCTTGGAACATTCCTAAGGTTATCAGAACTATCCATATGATTTCTGTCCTTATACATTCTGTTTCAACGGCACCTTCAAGCTTGTCTCTGTGAAAATGCAACTATATTGCAAGTAGCCAGTAACATTATCAATGAAAATCTTGTCTGTAGCCAATAATATCATGTCAAAATTTGCTTGGTTATGGACAAGAGTCATTCTGAGTTTAAGAAAAAAAAATGGTAAAGCAAAAAGTACAAAAAGAACTCTTTCAAAAAGTGTCTCATTTGTACTTTCTGCCTTTATGCCTTGTAAATAACAAATGCTAAACAGATGTTACATTGAACTGAAATTGATACTGGTCTGTCTTGCACTGGCCAAACTAAGAGTGAGGGGGTTGGGGGGGCAGTGAGCGGTGTTTTGGTTTCTACCTGCTTTGCTTCATCACTGTTTAAGAGCTGATACACATTAAACATGCTTTTTCTATTTACTTTAGAGCCCGTAATAAATGAAGGCATTTTTAAAAGCAGCAGTCACACAGTAATTCCCATTAAGACCTGTCTTCTATTTTTTCAGGAGAGATTTTTCTAGTTGAGGTTGAAATAGAAAAAAAATATATAACCATGCATAACTTTTTTCATCCTAAAAAATATTTATTGAAATCCTAATACTACATACCACAAACAAATAAAAGACAGCCTTTAATCTTACAATTCATCCGAAAGGATTTATATGTGCTTGCATACCTAAAGTGTGTCAATTATATTTTACTTCAGAGGAATATGTTTAAAAAAAAAAAAACCGGAAAGCTAAAAATAAGTGATTAATTCCATTGAGGGATATTAAGAGAGACTTACAGAACTATCAGTTTTGGGGTTAACTCTTGAACAATAAGCTGGATTTTTATTAAAGTATGAAAAGGAAGAAATATCATAAGCAAAACAGAGAAATACAACTGTTGGTTGTATATTTAAGTAGATTTTATTCATAATTATATGTGAATGGTAAGGAACATTAGGTGAGACTTCGAGAAAGCTAAGATTTCTAGATGGGGCAAATAGGTTTGAAATGAGAAAACTATGGTTTCTGTTTTGTGCAGTGAATTAAGGTTATCTGTGGGATGTCCTGCTGGAAGTATTAAGTAGACTATTAAAAACATGGACCTAGAGAAACGAAAGAGATAATATAAAGAGGCAAATATTTGGAATTAATTCGAGTGTGATATCCAATGAAATGACTCATGGCCAACTTCAAAATTTCATATTATCCCAAAATTTAAAGGCTGGGAAGGGGGTGTGGAGAGTGGGAGGAGGGGGAAGATGCAAACAGAAAGACTGGAGGAGAGCCAGGGGAGTTTACCAACATAGAAATCAGGAAAGAAGTGAGTATCTTTGATGAGCTGGTCTTCACCAGTATTGTCAGATACTGCAGAAACTGAATAGAAGGAGAGATCAAAGGTTCAATATTGTCAGTGGAGTGCTAAACTTCACTTTGCAAAGCATCCTAAAATCTAATTAGCCAGAAGGAAATACATAGAAACATAAATATCATTACTGACAGACTCATCAATGTTATTTTGATGTCTTTTCAGTCTTAATAAATGCTTCACCTTGTGTTCATTTAGATCAAGGATTGATCCTTAAACTGGGTAAAAACCCTTCCCAATCTTAAGGATTGTATATAATTTTTATTTTTGCCGTAACTGTAGCCTTGAAAATGTTATTGTTTCCTCATGCATGGAAATGACCTTCAAGGGTGGTGGTCTTTGGAGATTGAGGGTGGATATTCACTTTGAACTAAGACTTATCTAAGCCTCTAAATCATGGAATGAGGAGACAGATGCACCTAGTCTTTTGAGTGGCTTAGTCATCTTTGGATAATGTTAATAAGTTGTCCTTTTGGCTATAATAAATTTTCATATTTGGCTCAAATATTACATAGATGTCTAGTTTTTATTCTTTAATTGATTAAATGTGGAAAAACTGGAAAGCCCATATTCAACTAGAATTTATATGACCAACAGCTGCTATGTGATAAGAGCGGTAAGAGAGAGAGGATAATTTTCTGAGACTGTTTGCCATCTATCCTTCAGTGTCTTCTTCAATCACATTATTTATTTGCATTTTCATTTTTGTGGTCTGGAACTTGAACATAATTTCAATAGTTCTTTAAAAGAATTCAAGACAAAAAATTCATGGAACACAATCTTTCTACAATTCTGGAAGCATCTAGAGAAAATATCTTGTTTTTCTAATTTTCTGCAATCTAGGAAGATGTCCAACAGGAGATGAAAAAAGTTAGGACTTGAACTGGCATTTCCTCCTACCATACTGGCTATCTGCTTGAGTCCTTAATGGTTAAATTTATGGGACTACCTTTTTGACTACTTCCCCACAATGAAGTCTTAGATAATATAATAAGATTCAATCAACTATTGTCATCATTCATTTAACAAATATTGTTTAAGTAAATTAACTTGGGAACCTCAAAATGAATCAGATAGGAATTTGCCAACAAGGAGATAAAACTGAACAAAAATGATAAATCACAGTATAAAAATAATGAATAGGCTGGGCATGGTGGCTCATGCCTGTAATCCCAGCACTTTGGGAGGCCAAGGCAGGTGGATTACTTACACCCAGGAGCTCAAGACCAGCCTGGGCAATATGGCAAAACCCAGTCTCTACAAAAAAAAAATACAAAAAATTAACCAGGCATGGTGGCATGCATCTGTAGTCCCAGCTACTTGGTAAGCTGAAGTGGGTGAATCACCTGAGCCCAAAGGGTCAAGGCTGCAGTGAGCTGTGATCATGCCACTGCACTCTAGCCTGGATGACAGAGTGAGACCCTGTCTCAAAAAACAAATTAATATATTAGGTATAATAGAATAAGTGACAAGCAAAATTTAAATTTTCATATATAAAAATATGGTGAAATAGATTTGTAGAAAAATCTAGTACAGAACATAAAAATACTGGATAAAATATAATAAACATTTCTCAAAGTCATGGTTAACTGTGACATAAAATAAAGGGAAAATATTGCCCCAAAGTGACATGAAATTGAGATTAGAGAATATGTCAAGGCTAGGGCTGACATATTCTTTGAGAGTACCTGCACATTTGAGTGGGGCTACAGGCTGTATTCAGAAGATATGGGTGAAGAGAGAATTAGTAAACTGAAAGACAGATATGAGCTATAACCCAGAGGTCAGCCACACACAAAGAGATGGAAACTATACAAGTAAGAGACATGGCAACTAGAGTAGAAGAGTCAACAATCACATAATGAGAATTTTAGAAGGAGAAAAGAGAAAAAATGGGGGAAAGACAACATTCAAAGACATAATGACTGTATTAGTCTGTTCACACACTGCTCTAAAAAATACCTGAGACTGGGTAATTTATAAAGAAAAGAGGTTTAATTGGCTCACAGTTCCACAGGCTATGAGGAAGCATGATGCTGGCATCTGCTCACCTGCTGGGAAGACCTCAGGAAACTTTCAATCATGGCAGAAGGCAAAGGGGGAAGAAGGTATGTCTTACATGGCTGGTGCAAGAGAGTGGGACAAGGAAGGTGCTACAAACTTTTAAACAATCAAATCTTGGGAGAACTCTATCATGAGAACAGCACTGGGGGAATGGTATTAAACCATTAGAAACCACCTTCATGATCCAATCACCTCCCACCATGCCCCATCTCCAACATTGAGGATTACAATTAAACATGAGATTTGAGTGGGAAGACAGATCCAAACCATATCATTTTACCCCTTACCCCTTCTCCTCACATTGCAAAATACAATAATGCCTTCCCAACAGTCCCCCAAAGTCTTAACTCATTTCAGTATTAGCTCAAAAGTCCAAATTCCAAAGTCTCATCTGAGACAAGGCTAGTCCCTTCTGCCTATGAGCCTGTAAAATCAACAACAAGTTGTTTACTTCCAAGATACAGTGGGGATATAGACATTGGGTAAACACTCCCATTCCAAGAGAGAGACACCAGCCAAAAGAAAGGGGCTACAGGTCCCATGCGAGTCAGAAACCCAGCAGGGAAGTCATTAAATCTTAAAGCTCCAAAGTGATCTCCTTTGATTTCATGTCTCACATCCAGGGCACACCAGTACAAGGGGTGGGCTCCTGAAGCCTTGGGAAGCTCTGCCCCTGAAGCTTTGCAGGGTACAGCACCCACAGCTGCTTTCACAGGCTGGCCTTGAGTGACTGCAGCTTTTTCAGACACATGGTACAAGCCATTGGTGGATCTACCATTCCTGAACCTGGAGAATGTTGGCCGTCTTCCCACAGCTCCACTACACAGTGTCCCTGTGGGGACTCTGTGTGGGGGCTCCAACCCTACATTTCCCCTGCACACTGCCCTAGAAGAGGTTCTCCATGAGGGCTCTGCCCCTGCAGCAGGGTTCTACCTGGACATCCAGGCTTTTCCATATATCCTCTGAAATCTAGGCAGAGGCTATCAAGCCTCAACTCTTACACTCTGTGCACTCACAAGCTTAACAACACGTGAAAGTCACCAAAGTTTATGGCTTGCATTCTCTGAAGCAGTGGCCCAAACTGTATCTGGGCCTCTTTGAGCCACAACTAGAGTTGGAGTGGCTGGGATGCAAGCAATAGTGTCCTGAGGTTGTACAGGCAGCAGCACCCTGGCCCTGGACCATAAAACCATTCTTTCCTCCTAGGTCTCTAGGCCTGTGATGGGAGGGACTGCTGTGAAAGTTTCTAAAGTGGTTTAGAGGCCTTTTCCCTATTGTCTTGGCTATTAAGATTTGGCTCCTCTTTATTTATGCAAATTTCCATAGCCAGCTTGAATTCATTCCCAGAAAATGGGTTTTTCTATTCTACCTCATGACTAGACTGCAAATTTCCCAAACTTTTATGTTCTACTTCTCTTTTAAATATATGTTTCAATTTCAGGTCATTTCTTTGCTCATACATATGATTATAGGATGTTCAAAGCAGCCAGGCCACATCTTGAGTGCTTTGCTGCTTAGAAATTTACTCTGCCAGCTTTTTGATGGGCAGTTGGCTTCATCCCTGGGATGCAAGGCTGGTTCAACATATGCAAATTAATAAATGTAATCCATCGTATAAACAGAACCAAAGACAAAAACCATATGATTATCTCAATAGATGCAGAAAAAGGCTTCAACAAAATTCAACAGCCCTTCATGCTAAAAACTCAATAAATTAGGTTTTGATGGGACGTATCTCAAAATAATAAGAGCTATATATGACAAACCCACAGCCAATATCATACTGAATGGGCAAAAACTGGAAGCATTCCCTTTGAAATCTGGCACAAGACAGGGATGCCCTCTCTCACCACTCCTATTCAACATAGTGTTGGAAATTCTGGCCAGGGCAATCAGGCAGGAGAAAGAAATAAAGGGTACCAATTAGGAAAAGAGGAAGTCAAATTGTCCCTGTTTGCAGATGACATGATTGTATATTTAGAAAACCCCATCATCTCAGCCCAAAATCTCCTTAAACTGATAAACAACTTCAGCAAAGTCTCAGGATACAAAATCAATGTGCAAAAATCACAAGCATTCCTATACATCAATAACAGACAGAGAGCCAAATCATGAGTGAACTCCCATTCACAATTGCTTCAAAGAGAATAAAATACCTAGGATTCCAACTTACAAGGGATGTGAAGGACCTCTTCAAGGAGAATTACAAACCACTGCTCAACGAAATAAAAGACGACACAAACAAAATGGAAGAACATTCCATGCTCATGGATAGGAAGAATCAATATTGTGAAAATGGCCATACTGCCCAAGGTAATTTATAGATTCAATGCCATCCCCATCAAGCTACCAATGACCTTCACAGAATTGGAAAAAAACTACTTTAAAGTTCACATGAACCAAAAAAGAGCCCACATTGCCAAGACAATCCTAAGCCTAAAGAACAAAGCTTGAGGCATCACACTACCTGACTTCAAACTATACTACAAGGCTACAGTAACCAAAACAGCATGGTACTGGTACCAAAACAGAGATATAGACCAATGGAACAGAACAGAGGCCTCAGAAATAGCACCACACATCTACAACCATCTGATCTTTGACAAACCTGACAAAAATAAGAAATGGGGAAAGGATTCCCTATTTAATAAATGGTGCTGGGAAAACTGGCTAGCCATATGTAGAAAGCTAAAGCTGGATCCCTTCCCTACACCTTACACAAAAACTAATTCAAGATGGATTAAAGACTTAAATGTTAGACCCCAAACCACAAAAACTCTAGAAGAAAACCTAGGCAATACCATTCAGGACATAGGCATGGGCAAGGACTTCATGTCTAAAACACCAAAAGCAATGGCAAGAAAAGCCAAAATTGACAAATGGGATCTAATTAAACTAAAGAGCTTCTGCACAGCAAAAGAAACTACCATCAGAGTGAACAGGCAACCTACAGAATGAAGAAAATTTTTGTAGTCTACCCATCTGACAAAGGGCTAATATCCAGAATCTACAAAGAACTTAAACAAATTTACAAGAAAAAATCAAACAACCCCATCAAAAAGTGGGCAAAGGGTATGAACAGACAATTCTCAAAAGAAGACATTTATGGCCGGGCACGGTGGCTCAAGCTTGTAATCCCAGCACTTTGGGAGGCCGAGACGGGCAGATCATGAGGTCAGGAGATCGAGACCATCCTGGCTAACACGGTGAAACCCCGTCTCTACTAAAAAAAATACAAAAAACTAGCTGGGCGAGGTGGCGGGCACCTATAGTCCCAGCTACATGGGAGGCTGAGGCAGGAGAATGGCGTAAACCTGGGAGGCGGAGCTTGCAGTGAGCTGAGATGCGGCCACTGCACTCCAGCCCGGGGGGCCGAGCCAGACTCCGTCTCAAAAAAAAAAAAAGATGACATTTATGCAGCCAACAGACACATGAAATAATGCTCATCATCACTGGCCATCAGAGAAATGCAAATCAAAACCTCAATGAGCTACCATCTCACACCAGTTAGAATGTCAGTCATTAAAAAGTCAGGAAACAACAGGTGCTGGAGAGGATGTGGAGAAATAGGAACACTTTTACACTGTTGGTGGGACTGTAAACTAGTTCAACCATTGTGGAGGACAGTGTGGAAGTTCCTCAAGGATCTAGAACTAGAAATACCATTTGACCCAGCCATCCCATTACTGGGTATATACCCAAAGGATATAAATCATGCTGCTATAAAGACACATGCACATGTATGTTTATCACGGCACTATTCACGATAGCAAAGACTTGGAACCAACCCAAATGTCCATCAATGATAGACTGGATTAAGAAAATGTGGCACATATATACCATGGAATACTATGCAGCCATAAAAAAGGATGAGTTCATGTCCTTCGTAGGGACATGGAAGAAGCTGGAAACCACCATTCTGAGCAAACTGTCACAAGGACAGAAAAACCAAACACCACATGTTCTCATTCAAAGATGGGAACTGAACAATGAGAACACTTGGACACAGGATGGGGAACATCTCACACTGGGGCTTGTTGTGGGGTAGGGGGAGGGGGTAGGGATAGCATTAGGAGATATACCTAATGTAAATGATGAGATAATGGGTGCAGCACACCAACGTGGCACATGTATACATATGTAACAAACCTGCATGTTGTGCATATGTACCCTAGAACTTAAAGTATAATAATAATAAAAAAGGAGGCCGGGCACGGTGGCTTAAGCCTGTAATCCCAGCACTTTGGGAGGCCGAGACAGGTGGATCACGATGTCAGGAGATCGAGATCATCCTGGCTAACACGGCGAAACCCCATCTCTACTAAAAAAAAAATACAAAAAACTAGCTAGGCGAGCTGGCGGGCGCCTGTAGTCCCAGCTACTTGGGAGGCTGAGGCAGGAGAATGGCATAAACGCCGGAGGCGGAGCTTGCAGTGAGCTGAGATCCGGCCACTGCACGCCAGCCTGGGTGACAGAGCCAGACTCCGTCTCAAAAAAAAAAATAATAATAATAATAAAGGAAAAAACATTTTAAAAAAGAAATTTATTCTGCCAGATATACTAAATCATCACTCTCAAGTTCAAAATTCCAGATTCCTAGAACAGGGGCACAAAGCAGTCAACCTCTTTGCTAGCACATAATAAAAATGAGCTTTGCCCCAATTCCCAGTAAGTTCCTCATTTCCATTTGAGAACTCCTCAGCCTGGACTTCATTGTCCATATCACTATCAGCAGTTTGGCCAAAACAATTTATCAAGTTTTTAGGAAGCTCCAAATTTTCCCTTATCTTCCTGTCTTCTTCTGAGCCCTCCACACTCTTTTAACCTCTGCCCATTACCCAGTTCCAAAATCGCTTCCACATTTTCAGATATCTTTATATCAGTGTCCCACTCCTCAGTACCAGTTATCTGCATTAGTCCATTCTCGCACTGCTATAAAGAAATACCCGAGACTAGGTAATTTATAAAGAGGTTTAATTGGCTCCCAGTTCTGCAGGTTGTTAGGAAGCATAATGCTGGCATCTGCTCAACTCCTGGGGAGGCCTCAGGAAACTTTTGATTATGGTGGAAGGCAGGCACATCTTTCATGGCCAGAGCAGGAGAGGCAGTGGGGAAGGTGCTACACACTTTTAAACAACCAGATCTCACTCATGAGAACTCTATCATGAGAACAGCACTAGGGGGATGGTGCTAAACTATTAGAAACCACCTTCATGATCCAATCACCTCCCACCAGGCCTCACCTCCATCACTGGGAATTACAGTTGAACATGGGACTTGAGTAGGACACAGATCTAAACCATATCAATGACTAGAAACTTTTGAGACTCAATGAAAGATACCTATGCTTAGGTTCAGGAAACCTAATGGATATATATATTCAGACTTACAATTTATTATGTTTTTTAAACCTTGGAATTGGTATCTTTCATCAGATCTGGAAAATTGTGTGTGTGTGTGTGTGTATGTTAAAAGGTTTTCAAAGAAGGCAAAGAGAAAGAGGGCAGGAAGAGGGAGAGAGAGATTAATTACCAAGGAAGTACGATTAGACTGTCAGCTGACTTCTCAACAATAAAGAAAGTCAAATGACAATAAAAATATATTCAAACTGCTGAGAAAAAAATAAAATTAAAAAATAACTGTTGACCTTGAAATGTTATCCAGTAAGAGATACTTTTAAAACAATAGAAAATAAAGACATTTTCAATAAACAAAAAGTGAGTTAAAATACCAATAGCACTTTACGAAAGGAATGACTAAAAGATGTGCCTTAGAAAGGAGGGAAGGCTCTGGAAGATCTAATGTGACAAAAAGGAATACTGAGCAAGTAAAATGGCAAACTTGTGGTAAACAAATGTTAACTGTATAAAATGGAAATAATAAAGTATAATTTGAGAGTGAAAAATGATCCAGATAGAGTTAAATTCTAGATACCAAAAGCATATAAATTAGAAGGACTACAATTGAAGTTAATATATTCTAAGGCAGACATTCTCATACTCTAATATGCATACAAGTTACCAGGGGATCTTGATAAAATGTAGATCCTGAGTCAGTAGGGCTACGGTGGAAACTATCTATCTCTATAAACTTCCCAGATACATATGACTCAAATTTTGACTATCAAGGTACTAAGATCCTTTTATTAGTGAAGAGTAGGGTTACAAGATTGTTAAATTCATACTTTGTTAGCATATATGTATGTTAAAATAAACACAATAAACACTAAAAGATTAAAATACTATACAGTCCCAAACTAATGGAGAAAAAAATAATGCATTTAAAAAAAAACACAAAGATCTCAATCGATCCAAAACAAAGAAGAAGACAGGGAGTCAGGAAGGAAAGGAGGAAGGAAAGGAGAAGAGAAAAAAGAAAACAAAGAGGAAAATGGGGGAAGGAAGGAAGAGGGAGGGAGAACAGAAATAAGAAAAGGAAGGAATGGCCAGATAAATAGAAAACAAAATTAGGTGGTAGAAAAATTCTAAACATACCAGCAAAAACCGTCAATGCACATGAAATAAACTTTCTCTTGAAGGGTAGAGATTTTTAGGACAATAAAACAATCCAAGAATAGTTTTTTTTAAAATATTACTTTTTAACAAGATATACACTTGAAATAAAAACATTGAAAATAGAAAGAGGGGAACTATATGCCAGGCAGCTATGGAGCTCCCCAAATGGCAAAGGGATCTATTAATAACAAACAAAATGGATTTAAAGCAAGAACATTTTGAAACGCAAAGATGATCACTATACGATTCTCACTGAAAGTTGTAGAATTTTAACTTACAGCAACTCAATAATATCGTTTTACACTATATGAAGAAAAAAGTAATAATATATAAGAATATCATGATGATTCCATCATCATGATATGGAGATTTAAACCCCTTTTCTCAGTAGTCAATAGATGAAGCGAACACAATAAATCAGAAAGTGTGGTAGTCACTTGTGTTATTCACAAAAATTACTCCTTCATAGTACATGACAGGAAAATACTTTTCTCCCTCTTGAAGTCAGATGGGGCTTTTGTGGCCATATGATTTGCTTTGGCCAATGAAATATGAGCAGAAAGTATATGTGCTGCTTCCAGAGAAAAGCATGTAGTGACTGGGGTGAGATTGCAGAAGTCTTTTCCCTGTTGAAAGCAAAGAATGGGATCCTCTGTCAGGCTGGTTCCTCAATAAAGACAATATTGAACAGGAGCCAAAAATAAACTTTAATTGTGAGTTTGTGTGTTACTGCTGCATAACCTAACCCGTTCTCACTATTACAGTAAGGAGAGAGATTAACTGACACAACTAAAAAGATAAATCTAGTGAATATAGTGTTTAGGACACCACACTCAACAATTGGAAAACAGACATGCTACATAAGTAGACATAAACCATTTTTAAAAATTAAATACATTCTAGATCACAAAGCAACCCCAAAATTTTGCAGTTTCAGTATTGTACAGCCCACATATATTCATGATAAAATTAGAAATCAAAAAGATAATTCTATTTTGAAAAAAAAAGTCTTAACACATCATATGTCAAAGAATATGTAATGAAATTTGGGGGATGGGAAGCATAGAACTAAATTATAATAAAAATACTCCTTAATAAAACCCTTTGGATGCAGCTAAAATGATACCTAGAAAAGCTCATTTTAAAATTATATTTAAATATGTAAAAAAGAAGACACAGTTAAAATTAGTGAGATAAGAATGGGGGAGGGGAAGCACAAAACTAAATTATAATAAAAATACTCCTTAACCCTTTGGATGCAGCTAAAATGATATTTAGAAAACCTCATTATTTTAAAATTATCTTTATGCAGAAAATACACAGTTAAAATTAATGAGACAAAAAATGGCAATAGAATAAACCTAAAGAAAGTAGAAAGAAAAATATAACAAACAGAATTTAATGTAATAGAAACTATACAGCAAAGAAAGTCAAAAGTTGGCTTTTTAAAAGACTAATAAAAATAGGCAAACTTAACAAAACTGATCTTTTCAAATAAATGGCAGAAATAAAATGGAAACAACCACTGATACTGCATTGAATAAAAAAATACTTTGAACAGCTGTACACACACAAATTTGAAAACTTGGTGAGCAAAAATATACATTATCAAAAAGAAGATAAAGAAGAAAAAGTCAGAATAACTCCATAGCCATTAAAGAAATTTGTGAGTTCTCAAAACATCTTGACTTATGCAAACTATATAATTTCATTAATGTAAAGTTTATAAACAGGCGAAACTAAAAATACCTGGTGTTAAAACTCAGGTTACTTCAAACTATGAGTGAGGAAGGACTGACTGTAAGAGGGTATGGCACGGCAATTCTCTGGTGCTGGCAGCATTTGGATTCTCCATCTGGGTGCTAAAGGGGTGTGTTCAATTTATAATAATTCACTGAATGCTAAACTTTTCTGGATATATGTGATACTTCAGTAAAATGAGCAAAAGCAAAATCTTTACAAAAATAAAGAATCAGGCCCACATTATTTTAGAGGAGAATCCTAGCAAACCTTAAGAAGCAGATACCTACCATCTTTTTTTTTTTTTTTTTTTTTTTTTTTTTTTTTTTGATACGGAGTCTCGCTCTGTTGCCCAGGTTGGAGTGCAATGGCTGGATCTCGGCTCACTGCAAGCTCTGCCTCCCAGGTTCACGCCATTCTCCTGCCTCAGCCTCCCGAGCAGCTGGAACTACAGGCGACCGCCAGCACGCCCGGCTAATTTTTTTGCATTTTTAGTAGAGACAGGGTTTCACCATGTTAGCCAGGATGGTCTTGATCTCCTGACCTGGTGATCCGCCCACCTCCCAAAGTGCTGGAATTACAGATGTGAGCCACTGGGTGTGGCCGATAATTTCCATCTCATACCAGCTTTTCAGTGAGTAGGAAATGGCCTACTCTCCTAAAATATTTTGTGTGGTGAGGAAAGCCTTAATACCAACACGAGACAGAACAGTACAAAAAAGAAAAATTACATGGTGATCTGACCTGCGAAAATAAAGTAAAAATATCCTCAACGAAAACATTAGAAAAACCGATTGTTGAATGTAAAAAGAGAAAATGAATCATGACTAGGTGGGGGTGTATTCTAAGAATGCAAAGTTGAGTCAACATTAGAAAATGTATTAAAGTAATTCAACCTATTAATGGACTAAAGGTAGGGGAAAACCTTGAATAATTATCTCAAAACGAGCAGAAGTAACCATTGATGAAATTCAACCACAGAAGATAAATTTCTTAGCTAACTAGGAATAGCAGGGAACTTTCTTAAACTGCTCAAGACTAGCTAAAAACAGAGAGAGAACAAGAGAAGAAAAGATAACAAAAATCCCTGCCACAAATATATTTCTCAATAATGAAATGTTGAAAACATCAGTGCCTTTAAAATCAGGAACAAGGCAAAGGTTCACTATTACTACATTTATGCTACTTTTATGCAACTTAGTGCCCCAGTAAGTAGTAAAGCAAAATATGCACACACACATGCACACTGTAAAAAGGGTTAGAAAGAAAACAATTATTTACAGATGATGTAATTGCTTGCACAGAAAATTCAAAATAATCTATAAGATATTATTGGAATAAAAGAATTTATGTTGGTTGCCACACATAAGATTAATTCAGAAATCAATTTCTTTTTCATATACAGATACCAGCAGTTAGAAATTGCAACTATAAAAGTAAAGATACTATTTATAGTAACAACAAAAATATAAGAAATTCAGAAAAATCCAACAGAAATTTTGGAAGGAGTATATGTAGAAAAATATAAAACTGTATGAAAAGACATTAAAGAACTCCTAAATAGAGCCGTACTATCCTCATTAATTGGGAAGTTCAACATTTTTAGAGTTGATGTATATTCACAAATTGAACTAAAGATTCAATGCATTTTTTTAATCAGAATTCTAGCAACACTTTTCACGGTACCTGACTAGCTAATTGTTAAGCCATTGAAGTGCAAGATGTGACTGGGCATGCTGACTCATGCCTATAATTCAGCATTTTGGGAGGCTGAGGTGGGAGGATCACTTTAGGCCAGTTCAAGACCAGCCTGGTCAACAAAGCGAAACCTCATTTTCACACAAAAAAAATTTAAAAATTAACCAGATGTGGTGGTGCATGCCTGTAATCTCAGCTATTTGGGAGGTTGAGGCAGGAGGATTACTTAAGCCCAGAAATTCAAGGCTACAGTAAGCTATGATGGTACCACTGTACCCCAGCCTAGGTGACAGAGC
This sequence comes from Theropithecus gelada, assembly GCF_003255815.1. Classification (NCBI taxonomy): domain Eukaryota; kingdom Metazoa; phylum Chordata; class Mammalia; order Primates; family Cercopithecidae; genus Theropithecus; species Theropithecus gelada. Next base: position 14,703,828 of record NC_037674.1, read on the forward strand.
AAGACCCAGTCTCTGAAAAAAGAAAAAGAAAAGAAATGCAAGATGTTCTTGGAGAAAAACTAAGTAGTTGGATTTGCTCTATCGTGGTTCAGGGCTGATTATAATCCATAACTTATATTGAGTAAAATAATGAAGCACTAGCTCTTGGATAAGCAAATTGATCAATAGAAGAGATAGTTTAGAAACAGACACATGCATTTATCTAAAACAAATACATACACAAAGTTGGCATGGTGGTTTGGCAAGGAAAAGATGGGTTAATTAGTAAACAGTTAACAGTTGTTAATTCATAAGGAAAATAAGTGAAAACAGAGACCTACTTCAGACCACTAATGGATTAAGTACCTAAATGTGTAAGGTAAAAGTCTGACTTTTAGAAGAAAGTGTAGAAGAATCTCTTTTGAACTTTGGATATGGAAAGATTTCTCAAACAGGATACAAAAAAAAAAGAAAGCCACAAACACTAACAGAACAAAAAACCATTCAGTTACTTAAAATTTACAATTTCTGTTAAAGTACCTCCTCATGAAAATAAAAAGCCAAAATGTAGAAAAGGAAGATAGTTCTGCCATACATAATGAACAAAGAATTAGTATCCAAGACACACAAAGAATTACCACAAATCAGTAAGAAGACAATTCAGTAGGAAAAAAATAGCAGAAGACCATAAACAGGCATTTCACAGAAGAAAAAAGTATTGGTAGCCTTTAAACATACAAAAAGATGCTCAATCCCATTACTCATCAAACGAACAAATTAAAACTATACCATCTCACACCTATCAAAACACCAATCATTAAAAAGTCAAATAATACAAGTTTTGGTAAAGACGTGGAGCAATGGGAATACTCATCAAGAACTGGTGGGAGCATAAATCAGAATAACCACTTGGGAAAAGCAATTCGAATTCACTTAGTAAAATTCAATAACCCCATCCCCTAGGACCTGAAAATCCAACTTTTACTTACATAACTGTTAGCCATAGCTCTCAACTCCGGCAACACCAAAGACTCACAGCACCCCATCCTGCAAGATCATGACGTAATTGTCTTGGGTAGGGCTCAAACCCTAGGTTTTGGTAAAATCTCTCCAGGTGATTCTAATGTGCATCATGATCACCTGGAGAGCTTATTAAAACCCAGATCCCGGGTCCCATCCACAGAGATTCTGACTCAGTAATCTAATGGAGGTTAAGCTCCTTGTCAAGGACTACAAATGAAGAACCAATACCCTAAGAGAAATCATTGCACGTGTGCATGAGGAGACATGAGTAAAAACGTTTATCAGTATAAATAGGAAATGTTCATCAAAAGAAGAATAGATCAATAAATTGTGTAATATCCAAGCAATAAAATATAGTAGAAAATTTACACAAGTGTTCATGACATATAATAAGTGCTCCATAAATCTTAGCCCTTTCAACAGTTTACTCCCGCTTCTGTAGTGCCTTGCACTGTTTCTGATGCTAGTGCCCTACTCAATTACGGGTAAATGAAAGCATATTTTAGTGAGCTGATAATACCTTGTGCATTACAATGGCAGTCAGAAGTAAGTTCAGTCTTATATCATCGTGAATTCATGGGAAAAACTTGAGATGTCTGCCACCATCAGCAAGGGCTTTGATTCAAATATCACAATCTAATCCAAACCAGTCAGCCATTAGTGGGGTTACCATCATTTGTCTGCCTTTTTATAAACACATTCATGTAACAAATAACCATTGAAACTTACTCTGTGTTCATCACTGTTTGAGGCCCTGTGGATACAGCAGAAAACAAGGTAGACTGCATTCCAAAAGTGGATCCAGTAACAAACAAGAAAAATACAGGACTGTGAAAAGTACTACATAGATAATGAAATGGAATGATTTGGTGGAGTGATACTGCTTGGCTTCTTTAAAGGGAGTGGACAAGGAAGGCCTATCAGTAGAGGTGATTTTCAAATTCACAACACCTTTTAAAGGTCATCATCGTTCTAATGCCAAAACCTGGCGAAGACACAATAAATAAAGAAAACTTTAGACCAATATCCCTGATGAACATAGATGCAAAAATCCTCAACAAAATACTAGCAACTGGAATCCGGCAGCACATCAAAAAGTTAATCCACCAGGTTCAAATTTCTGAGATGCAAGATTGGTTCAACAGATACAAATCAATAAACATGATTCATCACATAACAGAACTAAAAACAAACACCACGTGATCATCTCACCAGATGCAGAACAGGCTTCTGATAAAATTGAACACCCCCCTTCATGTTAAAAACCCTCAACAAACTAGGCATCAAAAGTACATACCTCAAAATACTAACAGCCATCTATGACAAACCCACAGCCAACATTACACTGAATGGACAAAACCTAGAAGCATTCCCCTTGAAAACCAGAAAAAATCAAGGATGTCCACTCTCACCACTCTTATTTAACATAGTACTGGAAGTCCTAGCCAGAGCAATCAGGCAAGAGAAAGAAATAAAAGGCATCCAAATAGGAAAACTATCTCTCTTCACAGATGATATAACATTATATCTAGAAAACCCCACAGTATCTGACCAAATGTTCCAAGATCTCATAAACAACTTCAGCAAAGTCTTAAGACACAGAATCAATGTACAAAAATCAGTAGCATTTCTATACACCAATAATGTCCAAGTTGAGAGCCAAATCAAGAAAGCAATCCTATTCACAATAGCCACAAAAAGAATAAAATATTTAAGAATACAGCTAACCAGGGAGGTGAAAGATCTCTACAATGAGAATTGTAAAACACTGCTAAAAGAAATCAGAGATGACACAAACAAATGGGAAAATATTCCATGCTCATGGATAGGAAGAATCAATATTGTAAAAAATGGCCATACTACCCAAAGCTATTTACAGATTCAATACTATTTTCATCAAACTAATAATGAAATTTTTCACAGAATTAGGAAGAAAATATATAAAATTCATTTGGAAGCAAAAAGGAGCCCAACTAGCCAAAGCTATCCTAAGCAGAAAGAACAAAGCTGGAGGCATCATATTACCTGACTCCAAACGGTACTACAATGCTACAGTAACTAAAACAGCATGGTGCTGGTACAAAAACAGACACATAGACCAATGGAACAGAATAGAGAACACAGAAATTATGCTGTACACTATAACCATCTGATTTTTGACAAAACTGACAGAAACAAGCAAAGGGAAAAGGACTCTCCATTCAATAAATGCTGCTGGAATAACTGGCTAGACATATGCAGAAGACTGAAACTGTACCCCTTCCTTTTACCATATACAAAAATCAACACAAGATGAATTAAAGGCCTAAATGTAAAACCTAAAACTATAAAGATCCTAGAAGAAAATCTGGGAAATACCATTCTGGACATTGTCCTAGGCAAAAACTTCATGACAAAGACTCCAAAAGTAATAGCAACAAAAATAAAAATTGACTAGTGGGACCTAATTAAACTAAAGAGCTTCTGCACAGCAAAAGTAACTATCAACAGAGTAAACAGACAACCTACAGAATGGGAGAATATATTTGCAAATTGTGCCTGACAAAGGACTAATATCTGGAATTTGTAAAAAACTCAAATCAACAAGCAAAAAAAAAAAAAAACAAAAAACAAACAAAAAAAAACATTTAAAAAGAGGGTACAAAGGACATGAACATACTTCTCAAAAAAAGACATACACACAGCCAACAAGCATATGAAGAAATGCTCAGTATCAGTAAGCATTAGGGAAATGCAAATCAAAACCACAATGAAAAACCATCTCACACCAGCCACAATGGCTATTACCCAAAAGTCAAAAAATAACAGAGGCTGATGAGGTTGCAGAGAAAAGGAAACACGTAACACTGCTAGGGGGAATGTAAATCAGTTCAGCCACTGTGGCAAACCATCTGAAGATTTCTCAAAGAACTTAAAACAGAACTACCATTTGACCTAGCAATCCCATTACTGGGTACATACCTGAAGGAATATAAATGGTTCCACCACAAAGACACATGCATGCGTATGTTCATCCTGGCACTATTCACAATAGAAAAGTCATAGAATTAATCTAAATGCCCACTAACAGTAGACTGGATCAAGAAAATGTGGTACATATACACCACGGAATACTAGGCAGTTATAGAAAATGAGATCATGTCCTTTGTAGCAACATGGATGCAGCTGGAGGCCATTGTCCTAAGCGAATTAATGCAGGAACAGAAAACCAAATAGCACATGTTCTCACTGAGAAGTGGGAGCTAACCATTGAGTATACATGGACACAAAGAGAACAATAGACACTGGGGCCTGTCTGAGGGTGGAGGGTGGCAGGAGGGTGAGGATTGTAAAACTACCCATCGGGTACTATGCTCATTACCTATAGGTGATGAATAATCTGTACACCAAACTCCCACAATGAACAATGTACCCATGTAACAAACCTGTACATGTACCCCTTGAACCTAAAATAAAAATTGGAAAGAAAAAAATAATCAAGACTGTCTGTTCTAAGGAACTATTTTCAAGAGTGACTGAGGTATGACCACCATGCCTGTGCTCTTAAAATGTCCCCACTGAGTTAAATTTTTTCTAATATTTATCTGATCTTTACTTGCAAAGCTATAATCCAAGATAGCACACTTACACTTGTAGTGTGTATTGCGGCAAACACTGTGATATTAAATTGCATGTCTCACATCTGGCAGCAGCAGTAAAAATATGTTATTATATCAAACTCATATGTAGCATTGAAATTCACAAGGCTCTGTTCTAACTGCTTCACATATGAGACCTCTGTTAATCTTCTCTAACCCTATGGCATAAGTATCATTATTCCCAGTTTATATATATGGAAAACTGAGGCATGGAGAAGTGACCTGTTTGACAGAGACAGAAAGATACCAACCAATGACTTTTCAGAGGTTATATCTGAGTGAACAAATTTCAAAGACACAATTATTATTCCTTATATATTGAAAGAACTCTAATTCCAAGGAACGAAAGTTCTGTTAATAAAGTGTTCACACAATCCTCACGATATCCCCAGTAAAGACCGAGGGAGTGGGGAAGGGGAGAAAGGGGGTCAAGAGGCTTATGTTAGAGGGAACAAAACAGGTTAAGCAAGTGGCTTCCTCATTGTGAACAGTAAATCAGAACTAAAAAGGCAGATACAGTTTTTGGTATTATATTCTGCAAGCAAAAGGCAATACTTTGAGAAACATGGGTATCTTAGCTCAGGTTGTTCTAACAAAATACCATAGACTTTGTGTCTTATCAATGAAAGAAATGTATTTTTCATCGTTCTAGAAAAGAGACATCCTACATCAGGGTGCCAGCATGACCATGTTCTGGAGGGTCCTCTTCCGGGTTGCAGACTGTTGACTTCTCTTGTATCCTCACGTGGCAGAAAGAGGGTGAGAAAGCTTTCTGGAGTCTCTTTCATCAAGACACTAATCCCATTATGAGGGTTTCACCTTCATGACCTAATTACCTCCCAAGAAACCCCACTTCCTAATATCCTCATACTTGGAATTGGAATTTCAAAATGTGGATTTTGGACAGGGGGGACCCTAACATTCAGTCCATTGTAGTGGGTAAGGTGGGAAAAGGGGAGACATGAAAATGTAGGTGGATCATGGACCCTGCACTTCATGTGGCTTGCTCCAAGCCTTGAACCATGTTTGGTGGTACGTCTTAGTGATACATGTTGCCAGCACCATGTTGTTTTATATAAAATAATTTAAAATTAGTAGCATAGTGCCAAGCATACAGCAAACATTTGATAAATGTTAACTGCCCTTCATGCCCTCGCCATCAAATGAAACTGTAACTATTTCCCTTCTAATATCATTGGGATGCTTTAAGTATCATTGCGACATTCAGGGCCATGCTATATTCTGAGTCTAGCCCTAAGTCAAAAGACACAACGAATTATGACAAAGGTGAGTGTATTCCAGAGATGTGAGATTAGAAAATAATGTGAAAATAATATTATTCCAACCTTACTCTATTACTCAGCCCCAATTCCCCCACACTTTGTGAACCTTTTTGTGAGTACAATCCTAAGGCAGTTTAAAAATGCAACTATATACAAGTTCATCAATTCCAGATGTAAAGTCAACAGCAATTCAAGTGATGACCACAGCAGTAACCTAGAGAACTACAGTCTCAAGGTATCAGGTAAAGGTGGCTTGCAACATTTTCACTAAATTGAAGGGTTGGGAAGGAACTAAATGGCGGCTTGGCTCTTTGGGAAACTGCCCTTGGATTGGATTCAAGGTTGCCTCTCGATTTATTTTCCAAAAAGAAAGCTCTGTTTCTCTTTTGAAAGGAACATGGGGAGGGGCTAAGAATTGGGGAGGGCAGCAGGAGAGATAAGTCCAGCTTGATAATGCAGGTTTTTATCCCCATGTTCTGTTCTCTGTGGCCCCTGCAATGCCAAAACACAGGCTTAAAAATACTCTTGTGAAATGTCAAAGTTTTATTATTATACAAATCCATCTGACAATTTGAGACCGCTTCTAAGTTTCTATTGTCCTATCGGAATTGACTAATGCATGGCCAGCTTGGTAGGCGTTTTACAGCTCCCACTCAGCAAGCCTTGGCAAGTTCTTGGAAGAAGAAGGGAAAATGAGGAGGAGGGGATGTCCTGTTGGTTTCTGAGGTACTGGGTTTCTTGCTGTGTGAACTTTCTTAAGTTATCTTACTTCTCTGAATCTGTTTTCTCATCTGTGAAAGAAGGATAATGATACCTTGAATAGGACTTTGAAGTATGTGTGAGGATTAGAGATATTCACTGTAAAAATGTATCTAGTTCTCAGCAGGGAAGTTGGAGTTCTATAAATGGTAGCTGCAATAATAATTGTTATTAATATTTTAAATAAGCAATCTAGCACTGAACCTGATGACTGCTAAGGTTCAACATATATTAACCCTTAACCTTTCCATCAACCAGGCTACATTTGAGAATCCAAGGACTTTAATATATGCCTGAAATACAACCATAAACTGTTTAGATTCTATTCATTTTTATGCAAAAATTTATATCATTCACAAATAATGGCTTTTTGTTCTTTATTCCTAATCCTTATAATACCTTTTATTATTTTTTTCTTGCTTTAGAATTTGCATAAAGGCAGTGATACCTGGCATTTTTGTCTTATTCTGTATCCTAAACAATATTTTTTAACATTTTGCCATTAAGTATCATGTTTGCTGATGGTCTTTTTTAGCTGCTCTCAAACAGGCTCAGGAAATTTGGATTCTTAGGTAGCTACAAATCTTTATCATGAATGGTTGTTAGACTTTATAGGTACTTTTCCTGTATTTATCAAGATAACCATACTTTTGTTCACATTAAGATAGTGAATGACACGAATATATTTTCTAACATTAACTCACCTTGCATTTTGGAAAATATCCAACTTGATCATAATTTATATTTTGTTAATATATTGTGGATTCATTTTGCTAACATTTTCATTTAGCGTTTTTATATTTGTTCATAAGCAAAACAAACTGCTATGTAATTTCCTTTTTTGTCTGTCCTAATCTGGTTTTGACAGCAAATTTTTACCCACATCATGAAATAAGGTGGGAGTACTTCCTCTTTTTTATTACCTGAAAGTTTGAAATTACCTGTCCCTTAAATGGTTGGTAGAGCTCACCTCTAAGACTAGTGGGGTTGATGTTTTCACTGTAGGAAGACTTTAAATAATTAGTTCAATTGCTTTAAAAGTTACAGTATTATTCAGACTTTTTCTCTCTAGTCAGTTTTAGTATCATAGTTTAAAAATCTATGTGTATGTATTTCATCTAGTTTTTTCCTAATTTGATGGTATATAGGTATACAAAGTATTATTTTAATCAATGCAGAATGTGTGGTTATAGTTCCTTCTCATTTCATTTACTCCCTCTATTCTCCCTTCATCATTTCTTTCAAAAAGTTTTTCAATTCCATTAAACGTTTTGAAAGGTACAGTCTTTGTCTCCTGCACTAGCAGAAACACATTTGTTCATCATGGTATCCCCAGCACCTAGAAATATGCTTGGCGTGTTGTAGATACTCAGTACGTGCTTTTTGGACTTAAAAGGCAGGGGAGATGGAGGCGGTCTTTAGCCACATAAGAAAGAAGTAGCTAAAGACCAAGCATTAACTAATGTCCATAGCAAAAATATACATGTCTACTAAATGCATAGTTCTTTCCAGAAGAAAAAGTAAATAATAGCTTAAGATAGTATATCCTTTGTTTATAACAATATTCAATATTTGCCTAATTCTGATTCCCTAGAAGGAAATACAGATCTTGAAAGATTTCACACATAATAATTTCCTTACAATTTCTAGTGGTTTTCATAAAGTGAACTTTATTTTCAACAACACATGATAGGCTCTGGCATTAGAAACAAGGGAGATCATAGATTTGCCAACTTTTCTTCGCTACTGTAGACTTCAGTCAATATTTGATCTTATGACATCGAGTGCTGATCCATCACTATTGTTTGTATTCTAATCTGATGTTGCTGATATGCTGGAAATAAAGGGGCCTTAGAAATGCAGAGCAACAGAGGAAATGTTGAAAGGACAATGAGCCTTGCTCATGTTGCTTCATGTAGTCCTTCGGATACTGGGTTGTGAAATAGAGAAGTGTGGGCCACTCTTTTTGTTTTCAGGAAGAACTCTCTAGTGATCAGCAATTCCAATCTCTGCTCTCAAATCAAATTTAAGAAGGAGGAAGAGAAGAGAACTGCAGTTTTCTGCACTTATCCCTCTGCACACTTTATATATTCAGTAGGAGTTTTTGGGTGCCATTTGAGCTAGCTGAGAATCAGATTGCTGCCTGGCTCCGTAACTGTAAACAGGGACACTTTGAAGATTAGATTGGGTATGTTGGCCCAAGCACGTACTTTGTAAATTCTAACAACATCCTTGTATCCGATCACAACTTAAAAATATCTCCCAAAGTGAAACGCCAAGTACAAATCCCAGGTAAATGACGGTCCTAAGGAACAGATGTCAGGTCATCAGACGTGAACTTAAAGGATCCATCTAAAGACTACCCCTGGCGACCCAAGGGAGCCACGGTGAGGCAGCCAAACGTGAGCATTGAGATGAGGGAAATAGGCCCGAAGCAGCCTGCTGGTGCTCTGAGCCTGGAGGAGGAGGGTGACCGCAATCCCTGGGGGAAGCCCTGACTTCATGCAGCTCAGGTCAGATGTGGAGTGCAAGGAAAACATGCGTGGGTTGCGGGTGGTAGAAGGACACACTAGAGGAGAAAGTATAATGTCCTGAAAAGATCTGAAGATTGAGTACGTGTTTCAGTATACTAGAAAAGATCGTTTTAAAAATCACAAGTGCTAAATTACAAGCACTTGTTTCAATTTGGTGCTAAATTACAAGCACTTGCTTAAATTTGGCATGGGATACATGAGCGTTTGCATATTTATTTATTAGCACAACTACACAACAGTGCCCAGTGTATAATAGGTGCTCAATTAGTATGTTTATTTTTTATTTATGTTTTTGAGATGGAATCTTGCTCTATCACCTGGGCTGGAGTGCAGTGGCCGATCTTGGCTCACTGCAACCTCCACCTCCCAGGTTCAAGTGATTCTCCTGCTTCAGCCTCCAAGTAGCTGGGATTACAGGTGCGCATCATAATGCCTAGCTAATTTTTGTATTTTTAGCAGAGATGGGGTTTCACCATGTTGGCCAGGCTGGTCTCAAACTCCTGACCTCAAGTGATCCACCTGCCTCGGCCTCCCAAAGTGCTAGGATTACAGGCGTGAACCACCATGCCCGGCTTCAGTTAGTATTTTTAGAAGGATGTATAGTATAAAGAGCACTGGCTTGAGAGTCAGGAGACCTGGATTCTAATACTGACTCTATCATTAACTGTGTAACCTCAGGAAAAACACTGACATTCTTTAGGTCTCAAAGTTTTCCTCTATAAAGCAGAAGATAAATTGAATGGTCGTAAGATCACTTCCTATGTGCCTATGTCTATATCTCTATCAGTGCTACAAGAAGGCCAGGTCCCTGCACTACAGTAAGAATATTCTCCTGAGAAATCACTGAGCAGAATCACAAAGGCAGGGAAGTCATGTGACTTTCAGTGATTGGCAACTACAGGTAGTCTGATGTGGCTGGAGAACCAGGTTATGGAAAGATCATACAGGTGAGGACAATGGCAGGCCTGAAAATAATCACTGAAGGGGTAAGGAGTGAACACCAGATTCATCAAATCACCAAAATAATTTGAGTCCATCTAAGACAAATGACGTCTGTAATTTGTCAATGGGGATATCATCATATATTTTTATAGAGCAGTGGATTTTGAACTTTATTCCACATCAGAATCACTTGGGTAAATTTTTTTTTTAGTAACGGTGTCTGGGTCCCATCACCAGAGACTCTAATTCAGTAGAACTGGAGGAGAACGTTTGTATGGTGCTTCACAGGTTATGAACATTTCAACGATACCCTTTGATCCTTACAGCTAACAGAAAGGGGTCAGAGTGCAATTATCACCATTTCACATACGAGAAAACTGAGGCTCAAAGAAATGGCATCCATCCAAAAGGCAGGTGGCAGAAATGAGACTGCACCAACGTTCTGAGCCCCGGTCCAGTGCTTTTCCACCATGGCTCACTTAGGCTCGACTATGCCTAAACCAAAAACAGGGGTTTGAGGTGAAAACAATTTATTGGTGAAAACAATTTATTGCCCAACTCAAACAATAGAACAGAGAAGCACCATTTAAGGTTAGCAAAAGGACAAATTGAAGCACAATGAAAAAGCACTTCTTGGAATAGAGTTAAGACATTCATGGACCTATTAACCCAAAGATGTAGTAGATGATCATCCATGGTTCAAATGAGGTTTCAGTAAATTCATAGATGAAGGATCCATTCTCTTTACTATTTGAGAACACCACCATGTCATCTCATGCATGTGTCTGAGACCAAATACCAGACTGCATATATTATGTTGCTAATTGTCTACAAGTTATGGTCAGGTATACTCAGAGCTTATAGTCTTACCTTCCTCATCCTTCTACTGAAAATTTAGTTATCTGTGCCCTCAGAAAAGAGAAACAGCACAGACAAGTGAAACAACTAAACCAGCTACAAAATATGGAGATGTGGTGATGGTCCCGTTACTGCAGAAAGACTCTGGACCCCTTGTGTGACATCAGACAAGCTAGTTATTACGTGGTTAATATCGGGAAGGAAACTTATACTTATCAGATGCCTACAGTGTGGTAGCCCCATCGTGTGCAGGGCACTTTATATACATCGTCACATTTAGTTCCCATGGGAATTTCAGAAGGCCAGTGTGGTAATTACCTCCTTTTCACAGGTGAGGACAATCAGGTTCACAGAGGTTAAAATGCCCAAAACTATAGAGCTCCGCATAGTACAATGAAGATATGTCTGTCTCCAAAGTTTCCACTATTTAATGTTTCTTATAGCCTACCACAAGGTGTGAAAACCTGGTGCAATGTAATAAATGACTAAGTGAAAAGACTTTGCCATTATGAGATGGCCTCTGTATCTGGAGAGCTGCATATCAGCGGCTTCAGCAGCATCTTCTGGGAGCAGAACTGTGAAGCTCATATCATTAGCAGCAGCATCTGGCACACAATCAAGAAGACAGGGCACCTGACCTACAAGACTGGGATGCCTCTGATCCTTTGGCTGGCACGTTCCCCACAAGCTGGAGTGTTTCCCCTAATGTGAGAAACCCTGCCTCACTTAGTCACCCTGATATTGCACAACAGATATGGCATTTCCAAAGCATGGCACGCTAACTGTCAAAAATAAATAAATAAATAACAAGAGCAAGAATGGGTGCAGCCAGAAGGTTGTTAAAAAGTCAAATCTTCACTGCCTTTTACAAAAGCCAGAGCTCATAGAAGCTGCTGCCTTCAATTTTACAGGGTTCTAAGCCCTAAGGAAACAGCGTTACACATACCGTCCTTAAATACACACCCAATTGAGACATACAAAGTTGGTGTGGAGGACTGGGTGCCCTCACTTTAACACTGAGAAACTGCCAGGAGATGTACAGCTTAGCTAGTACCAATTAGGGCTGATCCAATACCCCAAATACAGTAGGCATTTAAAGCATTAAATCACACAGAAACTACCACCTCATCTCCAGCTTAGACTGTTGAAGTAGCCCCATTCCTGCTATCCCTTCATTCTTTACCACCTTTCAACCCACTTTCCACCAGCAGCCAGCCCTTCTTTTTGAAACACAGGTCTGACTATGTTGTGCCACAACTCAAAAACATCTGTGGTTTCCTGATGTTCTAATAATAAAGTTAAAACTCATGACCAGCTGCCCCCATCAGCCTCATCTCACTCCACTCTCCTTTGCACCTACTAAGCTCTACTTTGTCCTTCTTTTAGGTCCCTCACCTAAAACCTGCCTGCATCGGGACCCTATCACATGTCATGTCCTTGCCAGAATAACAATATTCCTCCCCATCCCCACCCCATCATCTTAGCTCATTTCTTTTCACTCACCATATTTCTGTCTAAATGTCACTTTTGCAGAATTATGAAATGCTGTGAATATGTTGTCTCCTATTATATTTTCTCATGGGACTCACTGTTTCACCTTTAAGACAATTGCAATGAAAATGTAATAAGCAAGTATTCAGATCTCTGTTAATGTCTGTTTTTCCTACTAGAACGTAAACTATGAGAATAGGAGAAAATGACCATCTTATTCATTGCTCTATTCCTGTTTTGTACATTAAATTGTTCAGTCAATACTCATTGAGCAAATAAGAATGGATAAACATGGTTAACCTTTCTCTGAAAAACGTTTTTTAAAATTCTAAAAATCTAGAGAGAATTCAAAACAGGTTTCCTGCTGGACTGACAGCTTATCCCTACATGTCAAATTTTCACTCCCAGGCACAGAACGACCCGTTGCATTGAGTAGATACTCCCATCTGCTATCAGATGCCAGCCTAGCATCACAACATCTTATCTTCAAGATGACTCACATCTCATCTGCAAGATAACCTACAATCTGGGTTATATGCATCTGCAGCACCTCATCTGCAGGATAACCCACAATCTGGATTATAAGGACAGAACTCATCTCCTCAGGAAATACCAAATAATAAGAAATAAATTGCTTGCCTTGCATAAAAAGAGGCATTCAATAAATGTTGTATTATAATCTGAGAATTGAACAAGGCCTATGAAAAAGTCCTGCATTTACGCCTAAAAGTTTAGTTCATGACTTCAAATATTGAAACGCACTTTTTACAAAGTAGTATGTGTCTTTGACTTTTAAAAAGTGCATTTTACATGTTGGTCGAGAAACTATAATGATCTCAGTTAGAATCTACCTCTAACCTCCCAAATCAAAACCAAACCAAAATAAAACAGCACTCTGAGAGGTTTAAGCTGTATATAATGAAGCAAAAGTTTCTGTCTGTACTCCAGGAATCTGGAGTCCCAGAGAAGGTGTGGACATTGTTGGAAATTGGCTTCTAGCCCACAGATCTCTGCTCTGTCCATGTACCCGTGATAACCACAGCCATAGTCTGCAGATACACCATTGTAGTGCAATGATAGAGGGATAGCACTTAAATATGAAAACGGCAATTAAGAGCATATTTACCATTTTCTTAATATATATCCCACAAGTGTGCAGAAGAGTTTGCCAGATGCTAAAACAACAACATAAAATGATAGCGGGGAAATGCAAATAAAGGACAAGCCCCGAAAAGCATTAAGACAGTAAGGAAGCTGAGTAAATAAGAAACACCAGTGTCTGTATTTTTATTATTTTCTAATACCTAGTAATGTGAAGTGCAGATGAGATATGGAAAAATAAGCTTAGTGTTGTGGCAGTTTTAGGGACAGAACATACACAAGAAATTACTTAAAATATTAAGGGAAAGAAAGATAAAATGCACACACACATATGCACATGCCACAGAGAACAAACAGGCAAGTCACTGATAGCTCACACCTGTATATAAACCCTTTCCTGCTCAAGCCACATCAGACTCCCTCATCCTCCCCACAGAGCAACCAAACCTGAGTGTCCACTGCTCCAGAGGTATGGTTGGGAACCCGCTCTGTGAGTTTTCACAGATGCATCATCTTTGCACGGCACCAGCTGACTTGGTGTCTGATGCAGCTGTCAGCGACCCACCAAAATGACAATATAATAAATACCTCAATGTTAAGGACCAGAGGAGTACTGATCAAAAATGACTTGAATTTTCTCTCTCTCTTTCTCTCTTTCTTTCATCGAAAACCTGAAGAGTCCCTTTACTTTTCCTGGAATTATATAACCAACTATAGTTTCGGAATATATCAAAGCAAGTTCTTATCAAATACCTTATCTCCGGGTTTGTCTTCCACAGAAAATATGAGTCACAATCAGGATCAAACGATTGAAGTAAACTTTGTCCACACTGCAGTTTGCTCCTGCAGGACTGTGCTTCATATCTCCTCTAAGTCCAAATCCAACTAGGTCTCTTGGGTTAGGCCATGGACAGTCCTGAGTTTACTTTGGAGGTCACCCCACAGCACCTGTGTACATCCAGAAAGACGTGGAGAAAGAGAATCAAGAGTGGAAACTGGGATCGTCGTCATCCCCTTGGAGGTTAGTAAGAAATCAGGTAATTGGAGAAACTTGGATCTTATTATTAGGAAAGCCTGTGTTATCACTCCACAATACCAGCGGCTGGTTGCTGCCCAAATTACTGATGGAATCACCTGTCGTTCTATTGCCACCATTAGGGTTTAACACTTTTGAGTTTTAATGTTTTTTTCAGTCTTAAAGATACCCATAAAAGTGCATTTTGTCCTAGGAGGGACCACACCTCATCGCTTCATTCAATGTTTAACTGAAACCTGGAAAGGTCTGATACCGAGATAAGGAGATGAAGAAACAAATTGTGTTTACTTCTAATTTTTTCTCATAGTTGTGGTCAAAATTATGCCACTATTCATTGTGAGACCTTGGGTGGATTGCTTAATTGCACCAAGCTCAATCTGGCTGTCTTTCAAAAACAGAGATTTCAATCTCTTGCCAATATCACAAGATCATAAAATCTGCTCACTGTGTACCTATAGCTACCAGATGTAATTAAAGAAAATATAAAACATGGTATTTCCCTTAATGTTTGAAAGTAATTTAGCAAGGGGCATGGTCAGCATCTAGGTGCCATAAAAAAATGTAATGAAAGGCAGCTGCTTACATTTACAGCAGAAGAGATGAGTGTGAGTTGGAGAAGAAAATGCTCTTCATATATCATTTTAATTATTTCAATGTTACAAGGTAACAAATGAATGTATTCTTATAAACATCAAGCATATGAGACAATGCAGCATGGTTAATATGTGCAGAGTCAGGCAGTCTTGTAGTCAAATTTCAGCACAAATCCCTGGGCCACGGGACCTGAGGCAAGCTGGTTGGCTCTGCAGCTCAGCGTCTGTACCTGTCAAATGGGGAATACAGCAGCTTTTGGCATAGGTGCCCCACAATCAGCAGAAACGCCACTAAAAATGGAATGTGTTCATCTTCTGAGAGTGTAACAATGGCAGCTGAAAGAGGAAGGTAACGGTCTCAAATGCAGCTCCTATATGGACCCGTTCTTTCAGCCTCTATTCAGTCACTCCCTATGTGAGAGGAATCAAGCTAGAGTCCGAGAGCTCATCTTTAAGGAAAGGAGCAAGACTTGCATACAGAATAGCTCGTGATGAGTTCAAAGCCAGGGAAGAAGGTGTCAAGGCTACTTCTCAGAAGGCATGGACCAACAGTTGAGCCTTGAGTGGTGGACAAAAGTTGACCAGGGAGTCACAGAGACGAAATCCATTCTAAGCACAGGGAAGGGCCGGTACAAAGGAGATGTGAACGGAGTGTGGCAGCTGGCATGTCTTCTCACTTCTGAGTCTAGGACTGAGTGCATTACCTGAAACACTCAGATCTGGTGCTCAGTAATGTGTGTGATTGAGAGGAAGGAGAGGAAAGCTGTTCCAGGTGTCAGAGTGAGAAGAAGGATCACAGAATGAAGAAGCCTGAGATGAATACATAAGGGGCAGAGGCATGAGATGAGGAAAATAATCGAGACCAGCACTGGCCATGGCATAGCAGGTTGCATGGAGGAAGTCCAGAGACTCTTCCACGATCCTTTAGCCACTAGCTGCTAGCATGGCCTTCAGTAAGTCATCTTGATATTTCTTAATTCCAGTGCTCTCTTCTCTAAAATACGAAAGCTAAACCTGTAGAGCTCTGAGATCTCTTTCAGTTCTGTTCAGTTTTAAAAGCATTTGCTAACTTTCTACTCAGTGCTGGGCACCATGCTAGACACCAGGGATCCAAAGACAAGTAATATATTGTCCTGGTTATTCTCCGCTTGCTGCTCCCACATGTCAAATCCATTCTCATCCCTTCTCCAGGAGCCCAAGTGCCCTGCATCAGCCAGGCATTCTTGCCTTTTGGTCATCTATTCCACTCATGCAATGGGAGGCAACTGTGAGAAGCTGGAAATAGCAACAGAGAGAGGTTGGGGCATTTCCCTTCCTATTTCCTCCTTACTCCATCTCCGAGGCTGGCTATGATGATCACAGCCTCTTTCCACAGGTACTGCTCCTGCCCAGCAGCCCATTTTCTGTGGCTCCAGGCCTCTCTGAGATTCAGTAACACCATTTTCCCCACTTACTCCTCCAGACCCACATGTGCCAATGACTGCTCACTTTGCTAGTGTCTGACTACCTCAACTTCCTTTAAACCTGCACTAAAGCATTCTGCATAGTCTTCATTAAAATTTCTTCTGTTCAACCATGTGAGCAAATTCTATTTGTGGCAGGGCCCTAATTGATTCAGAGTTTAAAGTGCGATAGGTGGGAAGGCAGAACTATCAATATTGCATTTTTCCAATATAAAATATCATAAGAAAACCAAGAAGGGAGCAACGCTGGAAGGCTGAAGAAGAGAGGCTCCACAGGGAGTGTCTGTGGAAAGAGAGTTCGAAGATAGGGGTGGAAGAATTGATGATGGACACAGGGATGAAAGAATGGGACCAGAGAGAGTTTATTGTTATTGTTGCTACTGCAGCTATTACTGTTACATTAAAAACAATTTTCAAGATGTACAACCCAAAGAGAAATAAAATCTGTTATACCAGAATAAAGAGTAGCACGTAATTGTGTATGAATGATGGGACAATAAGCATAATTTGAGAAGAGGTATAATTTCAGCTGTGAATGTGAACATGGGTTGACTTTTGCTGTTTTAAGTAGATTGATCATTTTCAGTGTTATCAACTAAGTGTGCAAATTCAGCAATTGAAAATGCGTGCAAGCTCTGTACAAAAGACAAATTCTTTACATAGAATAAAAAGTCAACTGGGAAGCCAAAATTGACAAAATCAGCAACTTCTATATCAAAATCAATGAAATTCGTTCTTAACCTCTCTAATACTTAACATTGTGATTCCACAGGCTGGGGCAGCTCCTAGCTTTCTCCGCTGCCACTTGTGCTGTCATCGAGAACATGATAGCTTCCTTTGTGGTCTTTGAAGGGCAGATGTTTCACTCCCCTCCCTTGATATCACCCAAATTATGAGCAGAGTAAGAAGATGGACATTGCGTCACAGAACCAATGATAGCAATCTAACACGCAAGGAGAGCCAGCAATGTGGAAGTTCAGGCCGTTAGTTTGCGTCATATTGGAGTGTTCAGTTCCAAGACCTGGAGGCCCTATGACCTTTTCTCATAGGACAGAATAGAGAATCATTATCATAAATCCAGTCACGAAAGCAAAATCACAAGTCAATGAAGAATAGAGACATCAAAACCCTCTGATTTTAGATCTTACACAGTTATCTCATCACTCTGACCCTCAGCTTCTTCATCCATAAACCAAGGTTAATAATACTTCATGAGCTTATTGAGAGGATTCAATGAAATCATGTAGGTACAAGGCCTTAGTCTGGGGTGTGCCATGCAATTGGCCTGCAATATGGAGACCATAGCTCTGCTGGTATCACTCCAATGTACTGGGCTCAGACAAGCTCTTCGAGGCCTACATTAGGTTAGGCCCAAGGGTTTTGAGATGGTCCAACATTATCCTCGTCTTTTTCAATCCAGAAAACCTTCAGGTATCTTCAGCTCTCAGAGGGCTTCAAGCAGTATTTTCAGGGCACCATAAAGTCACAACTGCTCCAGAAGCACCTCCTAACCACCCAGGCAAGTCAACAACCTCCTCTCTTTTCTAACTCGAAAGTTCCATTATTTGAGTCATTCCATTGTTTGAGCTCCATTATTTGAGGCTCCCACAGCTGGATAAGTAACGGCCAGGCATCTTACACCTTTTCTGTTCTCTAGCTATCTCTCTCTCTCTCTCACACACACACACACACACCCCACACACACACACATGCACAAGCATGTGCTCAGAAACCTGGACACACACATACACAAGCCAGCTACCTGTTTGTACCAGAAATGACCAAATTGTACTGACTCAACCACAAATTCCATTTTCTGCAGCTACGGTTGGGCCCTTGATGTTGCTAACCCCTTCACCCCAACCTGGTCTCGGCACCTGACTAAGCAGCTAACTCACCGCTAGCAGATGGTCACAATTCTCACCACAACACTGTGACCAAATCCACACAGGGTACTGTCTCAATTCTCTCCTCCTCCACTTCGAGTTCGGGGAGCCCCCACTCCTGCCTAGAGCTTTTTTGTGCCCTTGCCTAGCAGAAAGTAGGCACCTAGGAGAAGGAGAGCCACAGGGCAGGGAGAAGAAAAAGAAAACTTCTCCAGGCTCACAAAGGAAAGTTCTAGAGCATTAACAGGAAGTTAAACTGAGGAACTGACATTTTAATAGTTACGTTAAACTTAACTTATAATCGTTTCAAGTTAAACTTGAACTGCCATTGTAATAAGCTTAATGAATTGGTCACTCAAAGATATCTGCAGATTTAAAATCTTTGTTGCCCAAAACAGAAATGGAAAAAGTACTGAGAACTTGAGAAATCTAAGGGAGTCACTTTTGGGAATAGGATCTTTTATCAATGACATCCATCCTCTTCCCGTTATGGGGTTACCTCCCCATGAGGTTGACCTTACCATATGAAGAGTATTCATAGAGGGGGTTTTAAAATCCATCATCTTCTAGCTGATGTTAAAAATTATAAAATTACCTGATTGGAATTTAAAAGCCATGTATATTATAGCCACAATTCTTTGAGTCTAACACCATCTTTGAGTCATTTATTTGTTCTTAACAGCAGCAATGGCCTGGCATATGATAGGTACTCAAGATATGTTCCTTAAATAAATGAGTGATCTGGCAGAGGAAAAGCTAAGCCATGCCCAGGTGCTTGGAGACCCTCAGCCTTCTCCCTTGAGCTATGTTTGCCATGAAGATCCAGTAACCTCTAAGCAAACAATTCTAAATGAGCACATGTAAGCTGTGTCTTGTGCTAGACAGGGAATCATACCCTTCCCAAAGTTGCCTAGGAAAAAGCAGAGACTCCAAGCAAGGTGTGAGGTCCCAGGCTGCTGAACTAAGCCTACTATTCTCATGATGATAAGGGCAGCTGAGGTTTCTCTGCTGTGGGGAATAGCAAACTCTCTGAAATATCTACTATCAAAACCATGTGCCTTTAAGGTGAATAGTCACGGACACATTCTCCTCTGGAAGAAAGAAGAAAAAAGAAGAAAGTTGTACTAAAACTAAAGTCCCAGCTGATTTCCGACACACTCAGCAATGAACAAATTCTTACCAGGCCAGCCTTCTAGGCTAGAGGTTCTGACTCTACTTCCTCAGGACCCTCTCCCAAATGGAAACTAACTGATTTTAAAATGTCTGTGTTCCCAGTCAATTCAGGCAGACATTTTAAGGAGACTTTAGACACTATGCATTATGACATGAATAAAAAGTTAACCACATCTGCATGCAAAGCGGTAAGAGATATTAACTCCAATAGGGCGAATGTGTGCTTTTCCCCACTTCTTTCAACTCCAAGAATCTGAACAAACAGAAAAGGTTATTCTGATCTTTTGTCTTCAGAGATTAACAATAGGACAACAGGAATAATATTATTCTCTTATGATAAAAGCAGAAGCTTGTTGGCAACTTCTTTTGAATTCTTACTGCCAACCACAGCACTGGTGTTAAATTTAAAAAATGGCTCATGACACTTGTGTCAAAGAACACAATTTCAACAAATTGAGTTTTAAAGATCGAATTGGCTTTTACTAGTGATTCATGAACTAGGCAGCATCCAGTCTATGAAATAGACAGGGCTCCATCGGAGGTGGCAGAACTGTCAGTTTTTGTAAGGTAGCTTGAGCAGGTACAAGGCAACAGCCTAATGCAAAAACTTGGTTAACATCAGGTTACCTCAGGTTACTTTCCTTTATTTTTCTATAGGTTACTTTCCTTTATGGGTTAAAGCAGTGGAGACTGCCTTATCACGCTGGCTTAGGTTGACTGGGCTCCTTTTGATTGGTTGCTGTGAATCTCTTATTTTTTCAGAAAACTTCCCTGCTCAGGGATTTGGTTATAATCTCTCCTGATTTCTCCAAACAAGTGAACAGCTTAGGTTTCAGTTTAGTGACATGGAACCTTAGCTTGAGTGACTCCATTTTAATTGGTCTCCTGGAGCCTGGTTTAGGACCTCAGTCCAATCAATGGCCTCCCACGCATTTAACACTTGTTAAAGATGGTAATGCAAGCTTTATTCAAGGGGCAGGGGGCATGACTACAAGTATAGAAACCACCACAGTGGGGTCTTGCAGTAGGGGAAAGAGGCTGGCTCAACTCTGACTCCAACAAATATACGAGAGGATTTATCACCAAGGAGCAGGGTGGGCAGGGGGCAGTGGATAGAATTACAAACAGAAAATATCAAGGATAAGGGGGTTCTGGCTAAATCAACTTGATAGGATTATGGCCGAAGGCAGGTCAGGGTGATAAGACATCAAGGGATTCCAAGGGTGGATAATTTTTTCTAACCTGACTTAGGAGGATTGTTGCTCAAATGGGATTCTATAAGGACAGAGGCGGAGTTCAAGGTCAATCAGAGGACTCAGAGGAGTCTGACTGAAGTTTTGGTCAAGTGAAAGTCTTTGTCACTGGTAATGTAGTAGATACCCAATAAATAATTGTTGATTGAACAAATCAACAATCTTCCCCAGATCCGCCGAACTAATTACTTCTCAAAACAACTTTGTGTGGCAGCACCTATCTATGGCAATGGTTAAATTCTCCCTCCCTTGGAGCTCATCCTATATTCTATCAAGTCATTTCCTCACAGAATTCTTTCCATCACTGGTGTACTTTCTTAAAAGAGTGAGGAAATTAAAACTGGGAGAGAAGGTTCAAGGCCATGAGTCAGTCCAAAGGCAGAGTAGGGAATTCCACTAAGAACTTAAAGCACAAATCTACCTTCCTTTGCCATGAGGATGAGTCTGAAAGTGCTGGCTTGTTACTCCAGCTGCGACCCACACATTGCTACATAGTCATCCCTGTTATCGCAGCTCTTGGGAGTGGGAAGCCGACCGAGCAGTGGCAATGACAGTGACTCAGAGAACACATGAGTTCTGGTAGGCTCAAGGACCTCAAGAAACAAAATACTCAAAATCAATGTAATATGTAACACAGTAACCATTTTAACACCTTCCTAATCTCCTAGGGCCAAACTGGAGAATACTGACATTTGGGATTAGAAAAAGACACTGGATAGCTAATTTTAAGGACAATTCAAGCCCGTAACTTCACAAGCATTCCTCAATGCTCAGGAAAAGAAAACATGACAAAGAAAAATTTTAAGTAGATATTTTCCAGTCCACTAAATTTTCTATTGCAAAATTGAACGTCCTTTTTAAGTCTTCCAGTAGCCTTTTAAATATTCGATGACAGGGATGTTGTCTTCAATTTTTTGTTTTTTGGTATCTCTCCTTGGCAACTAATACAGTTAGTGCCTCTTAAATTTTTCTGAGTGATTTCTCTAAAACTTAAAAGCTATTTTTAAACAGCAATATTCTTCCTCTACTTATGAATTTATTGAATATTTTTTGGCACCTACACTATGCAAATCATGGAACCAGGCACCATGGCACATGTATAAGAATAAGACAGCATCTGGTATGAAAATTAGAAGGGGAGTGCATTCATCATCGTCTATCCTAGAAAAGCAGAAACCATTTGTATTTCAAAATAAAAGAAACGTAATATATGGGAATTGATTACACATGTGTTGCAACAACAAGGAGCCCAGAAATAAACAAGAACAGGCACCACTGTCATCTCTAGGCAGGAAAACAGGAGACTGTGCTCCCAGAACCCAAGGGCAGGGACCACCATTAGAGGCTGGAACTGTCAGGTGCACGGTGGAGTCTCAAAAGAGATTCAGCTCCATTGACACAGCTTCCAAAAGGCAGAGGGGAGTGGGAGAAGACCCTGGTTTCTCATGCTAGCACCTGCCACTGTTACCACCCAGTACGAAACCAGTTGACACAAAAGTCTGGGCAGCTTAGCCCTAGGGTCGGCCCCTGTCATACAGAGCAAAGCAGGGAAAGGCCAGGGTTTGAGAGCAAGCAGGCCATACATAGAGAGCTTTGACAACTGTATAACAGCCAAATTCAAATTAGTGCTATCACAGTGAAAGTAAAATAAATATTTAATAACCTTATAATATTGCCTTAACTGAATTACAAACAACAACAACAACAAAATAATAATAACCTCATGACATTTGGAAAAAAGATATATCAATTACACTTAGAATGGCTGATGCTTTATGAAAGAGGCAGTGCTCTGGAAATTTGGAGAAAAATAATAGAATTTCAAAACCTAGAGGAGGAATAGAAAGGATTCTACTTGCAAAAGCAAAAACATGTAGACATTCTGGCATCATCTGATGGAACCATATTGAAGATGCACTGAAGTATGAAGTTAAGGAATGCACATTTTTTCTGGTGGATCAGGAGTCACTGGAGATTTAGGACCCAAAATCTTCAGTGACAAAATCACAGCTGTGATTTAAGGATTCATCTGGCAGCAGCATATAAAATCCTTCGGGAATAAAGATGCCAGGTAAAAGGTAATAAAGTATTGAACCAAGGACGCATCCACGGAACTACATGGAGCGTTCTCGAATTGATTTATTGTCATCCAGTTGGAGGCACTGTGCAAAGAACTAGAAATGGGAACCCTCCCATGACAGCTTGGAAAAGATGCCTCTGTTGTCTGCATACTTTGGGGTACCATATGAAAAGTGATGAAAGTTTAAAGCCTGGACATGGATAACATTACGCAGAGAGAAAGCCAGAAAAGAAATGTGTTTCAGCAAAGGCATGAGCACAAAAGGAGAGGTGCTTAAGAAGAGAATAGGCGCGGTAGAGAAGGGAAAGACCCAGCAGAATATTGCATTTCAGTAGAGTTTCCAAAAAAAAAAAGTGAACAAGCAATTTTGTAAAAAGCAGAAAAGTCAAGGAGAATGAATATTGAAAAGGGGCGGTAAGACTTTTAACTATAGAGAAAATTTCAGGAAGCATCCAGAACTGAATTTGGAATCAAAACATCTGGGCTCAAGAGACATAAAATAATTTCTCCCTACACATTATCTCTCCTCCCTCATAACTTCACTACATATGTAGTTTGTTGCATCCTCTTTGGCTCGTCTCTTCAGCATAATCTTTCAGTTTCTACATCCACTGCTAATGCTTCCATACTCTTGATATTTCAAAAGCAAGTACATTGTCACGTCACGATGCCCACCAGAAGCCAGAGAGAGAGTAGGGTCACACCATATACAACTGGGCTAAAGACTTGTCCATTAGCATACATTTAGAAGGGACTATGGGCATCACAAGCATAGACTGACTTGTCAAGTTAGAGCTAAAATATAACTTCTGTAGTTAAATACTCAGTAAAATTTAGTGAGCATTTGGTAATAGGCTCGATTAGCATAGTTTCAATTTTTTTCTAGTAACTGTATACAAAGCACTGAAAAAGAGAAAATGCAAAGAAGAATGTATAGAATAGCACATTTATAGACTAGTGTGTTGGCCTCTTCAGAAATCCAGCATTGTAGAGAAGATATCATCCACAATACTAAGTTTGAACCACTTAGGCTGTAATTGAAAACCCTACACAATTTGATAACAGCCTACTTCTCTAACATTATCTCTCTCTAGCCATTCAGTCAATAACTCAAATTCGTATAATTCAACAAACAAGCACTTACTCCATTCCAGGCATTGTGCCAATCATTACACTAAGCACCCACAAGCCAGGCTGCTCCCATCTAAACGTTACTACCCCTACTCCTTTACTGACCAGTCTCTTCTCAGCAGGAAAGCCTTTGCTCTTCTCTGTGCATATTGAAATTCCTCAATTATTGACAGCATATTTGGGAGACAGAAGCAAGGCTGTGCAACCTGACTGCTTTGGATTTAAATCTAGCTCCACCATTAACCAGCTGTGTGACCTTGGGCAAGTTACTTAAGCGCTTCAATCTCCTCCTCTGTCTTCCTTCGAGGAATGTGATGATTAAACACATATATAAAGCACTCAGAAGACTGTGTCAATGTATTTAAAACCATACCAGGAATGTAGTAACTGTTTAATAAATGTTAAAAAGTAGTAGTAGTAGTAGTAGTTGTTGTTGTTGTAGTACTGTGATGCCCAGCTGAAGATGCACCTCCTTCATAATACCCCACACTCATAACTCTAACTCATGGTCCATACTCGCACGGTGCTTATCATATGTGTCTTTGCAGATGTTTTATATCTAATACATTTTTTGGAGGCAGACTATTATGCATTTTTTATTCTCTCAGCACACATAGCCATATGCACCACAGTGCGTAACGGTAATAGTAAACTGTGTGTGTGTTTGTGCATGCATGTGTACGTTAATTCAGTGGACCCTAAGGAAAACTCTATGGAAGATGGACAGTCATGGTTCTTCCATCACCAAGAAACATCAAAGTTTGGGGTCACCAAAATGAAGGAAAGTAGCTATAGAATCTTCTTTGCAATAGGCCTTTAATACTATGTATCTATTCTTCTTACCAGTCTGGATTCGTTTAGATTCATTTCTACTAGAGGGCAGGGAATGAACTAAGTAATTTGTAATTCTACCAGTTCATCCCTTCAGAACACCTCCAGATCATCACAACCCCCAATTTTGCTTTGTTAAATGCAGACTAGCTGGGAGCCAGCCCAGGACCCTGTATCACTGAAGTTAACCCACACGCATATTGCTGGGACCAGCTGGGACTGGCCTGTTTCTGGTGAGACAAAGAGCCAATAGACATGCCAAGAAGTGATCATAGCTGCTTCAGAGGTCATCAGTAAAGAATGTCAGGAGGAAATGGTTCAACGCAGTAGAAATGCTTTTGCCCTCTTAGATGGTAGTTTCACAAGCCAATAGACAAATGACGAGCTGGAAATAGCACAGGACTAGTATTAGTGATAGTACTGGGAAATGGTTTTAGCCTGAAGCAGGACCACATATCTTCCACCCCTTGCTGAGAGGAACCACTGCCTAAAACAGATAAGTTTCCCAACATGACTAACTTGAGTGACTATCTTTTTGCCGCTTTTCCCCTCATGCTGACCAGAAATGAGGCATCAATGAAAGTACACACTTAAGAAAGACCTGCTGTTCTGAGGTGCATCCTCCCTGGGACAAATTCTCTGGGGCAGAAGTAGACGCTACCCTCAGCTCAGTGGGCTCACCATTCTCTTCAGCCCCTTCTCCAGTCAGAACCAAGGGAACAGAACCAACACTCTGTTCACTCCTGAAATCTATGTTAACTCCAGTGCTGGATTATCAATAAAAATTAAAGTATAGAATTTGAGGAATTACATACTTTGCTTTTATAAATTGAACTGTGGCAAGATTTGCCCTGCAACATCATTGCATTCACTCATTTTCCTGTCTATATGTCACTGTTTCCCAAGTTTTATTCTACAGAATAGTTCCATAAATTATTAACAGGGAATCCCTGAAAAAAAAAAAAAAAAAGTTTCCAGGTAAAAAGAGTTTGGGAAACATGGTCATATGCTTCCTTGAATGGGAGAGAAAGGAGGAAAATGGCAACTGCAGTCCAGTCATTGCAGGAGCCCTGGGTTCACATAAGGTGGACACCACACACAGGCTAAGACCATCAGTGAAATGTGTCAGCAACCTTGAAGAAGGATGCTTCTTTTTGGTGACTTCGGGAGGCCTACAGGAACAACCCCAGCATTCCATATTAAAACGCATTTCCAATGTCATATGAAACAAGTCTAAAAACTCCCAATAAATTCTTAAAACTCTTATTTTCCAGGAAAATTCCAGAAATATGGATCTCTCTTAAAGACAATCTTGAAGGAAGGTTAAAAGTTGCCTGCAAGTCTTACAAAAAGCAGGAGCATATACACTGTGGATGATTCCAGACCGCCACCTACCTTCCTGTGGTTCTAACATATTAGCTCTATAAGCAAAAAGTCAGTCATTAAATCCACAGATTGAGAATGTCCCTTTATTGATTCCAGAAGGGAACCTGAAATACAGGTTGAGTAATAACCTGAAGTACAAAGAATTTATTATCCAGAGCAAGTGCTGACTCTTCTGGATCATATTGGAACGTACTCCCTTCCTGCTTCCTCTTTAATTATCAGTTTTAATAAAAATCCAGTAGTTGGCCAAACTTCTCTGCTCAGGCAGGCCCAGAAATGCAGAGGGGTAGAGGGAGAAGACAACTTTCACCCAAAGGGAACAATGCTCCATCACTCTGCTTCTTCTTCATACAGGAACATGATCTAATTTAACATCACAACTAAAATTCACCTCGATATTTATGTCCCTATCTGGTATCTGTGAGGCTAGCGGAAGGGCAGAGACTTTTAGGCCACAGACAGGAGACTGTTGAGGGGGTTGTAGCTATCATGTCTGCAGACCTGCATTAATTCACTTTGTTAATTTAACCAGGTAACTGGGGCTGTGACTCAGAAGAGCCAAGTTAGAATCCTGGCTCTGCTACTAATCAGCTGTAACGAAGGGTGATTTCCTTCCCATCTTGGTGCTTCCATTTTCTAATATGTAAAATGAGGTGGCTTTTACAAGATGATCTTGTGGTCTCTTGTGGCTACACTTCTAGCCCCTAGACCGTGGCTCTATGCAAAGAGGAACCACATCTTTCTTGTTCTGTTGTAAGTCTAGCACCAAGTACAATTTCTAGAATACAACAGGCACTGAAATGGGTATTTTTAAGTGTAAGAACACTCAAATAAATAAAATGCTGAGTTCAACCCAAAATTTGCAGCTAGTTCATATAATGTAGGACAATGTCCCTCTTTTCCCTCATTTTTGTCTCCACTTCCTAGATGACACTCCAAATTGTCCCCTTACCAGATTTACTTAGCTGGTGCTTTAAGTTCTATTGTCACCTATCAGAGATAATACAAGTCATCTAACAGGACCTTTAGAAAAAACATATGAATAATACAATGTGTCAGACATACTCACTGATGACAACAGAAATCACTGTTGGAGAAGAGCATCAGGATAGATGGTGACTTGTGATTAGAGGTTCTGAAGGTGAAGAAACATTCTACAAAAAAAACTGGGTTGCTACACAGAGGTTCTCACCAAGATAAAAATAGGTAGTACTAGCCCAAAGAACATCGCAAAGGTCAGGCATTTGTTTCTATATCTCCAAAGTTCTCTTTCCAGTCTCCTTCCCAAATTCAACAAAAGACTCATCATTTACCCTATTTGCATGTGTAAGTCTTTAATCTTGTATTGTGCAATTAAAGACATATGTCTAAGGAATTTCAGACAATAGAAAACAGATGGGGAGATTTCTGGCAGGAGAGTTCAGTGAAAAGCAGATAAATCTTCATACCCTTAACACCTCACTACACCTAAAACTGGTTTTAAACCAAAACTTCCTATACAAACTTTTCCTGTGCTTTGTGGTCTAGGGGTTGGAGTGCAGCAACAAGTGACAGAATGCTTACCTGAAAGGAACAAGGAGGTGCCTGGTCTATTTCTATCTTCCTCCTACTGCATGGCCAGGCTCAGGGTGCAGGGCTTGCTCTGACTGAGCCCTTTACCTTTCCTGGGCCACTATCCCAGAATAGGACAACCCAATTCCCTCGAAAAGGGTCATGGGCTTTCCTTGCAACATTATTCCTTAGGGAAGCTCAGCTTCTAAGGTTCCTAATCACCTAGCTCTCTAGGACTAAACCCAGTCTAGCATGGTGACTCTAGTTTTCTGCATGAAATCCATGGCCAACCCATAATCTAAAAAAACTGAAAGAATGTTTGAAATTATGCCTGCATCGTAATATTGGGCATGCTCCAACTGAGTAGAAGACCAGGCAGCTTGAAGCATTAGGGTGGAGTCCAAAAAGCCCAGCCCTGCTCAAGGAAAAGAAAGCCAAGATCAAGGACAAAAGAACCTTACTGGGGGTAAGATCTAGAATCTGAGTGTGATCCTATACGTGGTGATGATAACAAAGAAAAAGAACACAGCATTAGGGAAAGTTATTCATGATGAGACAAGTTATTAGTACCAGTGGACTAAATGACGGGAGAAAAATAGTTCTATTTTTTCCATAAAAGTAATACTAAATGTAACCATTGCAATACAAAATATAACCATACAACCATCAATGTATGGCCAAGCAAATACAACAGAAGTAATGTATAATTTAATGTGACCAAATTGTTAGTTTTATTAAATGACAATGCTAAGATGAACTGCTTATTCTTCTTAGCTTGTAATTTGTAGTTGTCAATTTGTTCCTAAAGTAATAGAAGACAACATTATTGAAAAATCTTGATATTATTTGGTTTGTTACTTCTCTCCAACCCCACATCCTTATCTCTAGGTATTATATGAAATATGTTATTCTAAATCCCTATTATTTTGTGACTTAAGATTACATTGCTATTTTGAACTGTTTGAGAGGTTTTGAGGGTTTTATAATTTCCACCGATATGGGCAGTACTGTATTTAAGAAAACGAGATTGTTGCCAGGTAAACTTGAGTATGAATATCACTTAAATATTCAAACTTGTGCTGTGAGGTATTACTTTACCTCTTTACATCTCAGTGTGCCTTTCTATAAAATGGGTATAATAATTGCTATGACTGAATATACCAACCAATGGTACTACATGAGGGTTGAGGCTCCCAGAGTCTCACAGTTGGGTAGCCCTTAGATTATCCAAGTGACCATCTAATCATGGTTGTAGAGATCATCTTTTCTTATGTAAAATTTTAAAAAATTAAATACCTTGGATGACAATGCTAAAAAAGAACAAATATATAACTGGGATATCGGATATGAGGACTGTTTAGAAGGAAAAAAATGTTTAAATCACTGAACCTACACTGGTCCAAACAAATGGAGATAAGTCCTATTTCTGAAGAACCTAGTCTACCTAGGAGTTCTTTGAATTTATACAAAGTTAAGCAGTGAGCTTATTGATGTAGACATGCTGTATCTTAAAGTTACTTTCTATTTTTTTCCAGCTCTATTTATTATCATAGCTAATGATTCCAATTCTTTCTAACTGAAACCAACTTCTGCCAGACACAGGGTTTGGTAGGATGGATGGACGGATGGGTGGGAAGGTGGGTGGATGGATGAGTGGATAGGTGGGAGGGTGGGTGGATGGATGGGTGGATGGGTGGATGGGTGGGAGGGTGGGAGGGTGGGTGGATGGATGGGTGGATGGGTGGGAGGGTGGGTGGATGAATGGGTGGATGGGTGGGAGGGTGGGTGGATGGATGGGTGGATGGGTGGATGGATCGGTGGATGGGTGGGTGGGAGGGAGGGTGGGTGGATGGATGGGTGGATGGGTGGGAAGGTGGGTGGATGGATGGATAGATGGATGGATGGATGGATGGATGGATGGGTGGATGGGTGGGTGGGTGGATGGATGGATGGGTGGGTGGGTGGATGGATGGATGGATGGATGGATGGATGGATGGATGGATGGATGGATGGGTGGATGGGTGGATGGATGGATGGGTGGATGGGTGGATGGGTGGATGGGTGG